>NW_020678494.1:0-3639 GCF_002925995.2 Terrapene triunguis | reverse complement strand
GAAAAACCAAGAAACCCCCCACTTCGTCACACCTGGTTCTTTTGTAAGTAGTCGTGCTTGGATCCACAGAACCAGGTCAATTAAGCTTTGGGTCAGAACCCCACGCTATCCAAATTTGAATTTTGGGATTGAGAGTTTTGTTGGTTAAAGAGCTGCTGCAATGGCGGAGCAAAGAGCATATGAGGAACTTGGCAAAAAAGCCCTGGAAAATTTGTGTTCAGAAAAGAGGATAAGCTTTAGAAAGAAAGCTACAAATCAAGAACTGAGAGATCTGGTAATAGCCAGTGATCAGGGGGCAAGAGCACAGCCCTTACCTGAGGCTACAGAAGATGCAGAAAAAATTAGGATGCAAAAGGCGACAAGTAAACTGCAATTTGAGCATGAACAGAAGCTAGCAGATCTTCGATTGCTGGAGAAGCAAAAAATAGCACAATTAGAGAAGGAGGCAGATGAGAGAGAAGAGAGAGCTCGTAAGGGGCGTCTAGAGCTGCTCGCTGCTGAACAGGAGACTCGCAGGATGGAACAGGAGACTCACAAGATGGAACAGGAGACGGCCAGACTTCAGCTCCAAGTAATGGAAGAGCGGAGAAAGTCATCCCCACCTGGTACTCCACTTCCCCCCAGCCATGAGAAAAACTGGGAAAGGATGTGTCCCATTTACAACGATACTGAGGATATAGAGGAGTTTTTGTCTACCTTTGAACGCCTCTGCAATATGTACCAGATCCCCGAGGGTCAGCGAATGCCTGTCCTGCTGACCAGACTGACTGGAAAAGCCAGGGAGGTATTTAATGAATTGGGGGAACAAGAAGCCTTGGATTATGAGCGGTTTAAGGATTCTGTGTTAAGGCGGTTCAAGGTTACTCCTGAATCTTACAGAGTTAAGTTTAGAAAGTTTAAGATGTCTAATGATTGTACTTTTGTAGAATGTGCTCATAAGCTGATGGGTTTTGTTAAAAAGTGGGTTGTGGGAGCCAAGGCGCATGGGAGTTTTGAAAAACTGCTGGATTTAATAACTTTGGAACAGTTCTTAGACATTGTGCCTGACAATGTGAGAGCAGCTGTGTGTGATAGGGACCCTGAGTCAGTCCTACGGGCAGCAGAGATTGCGGATGCCCACACCCAAAACAGGGCTCGAGAAGGGTGTAAAACCCTAGGGAAAACTAATCACCATTCTCCCCAGTTCAAGAGGAGGGAAGGATTTAAAAGTAAACCTGACTCTTCTAAAGGAGTTCAAGGGGGCCCGGAGGGTAGGAACTCACATCCCAGGACGGAACAGGTTACATGCTATCACTGTGGTATGCTGGGCCACATGAGACCAGACTGCCCGACACTGAAGGGCAGCCCAAAACCAGCAACCCCAAATGCCACGGCAAATGCTAACCCTGTTGTTATAAACTCACAGGCAAGCTACACAGAGCCCAGCATTGGTGCCCTGTGTGCAAATGCTGTTTCTGTGGTCTCTGAAAAATTTGACCTTAAAACTCACATTAAAGCTAAATATGGGGGAAATAATGCAGAGTTTATTAGCAGTGCAGAAGTGAATGGAGTAAGGTGTATGGCATGGAGGGACACCGCAGCAGATATCACTTTGGTTAAAACAAGTCTTGTCAGGAAGGAAGATTATTTGCCAGGTGAAGATGTGACTGTTGTAGCCTTTTCTGAGTATTTTGTCAGGGTGCCTTTGGCTAAAATCCACCTGAAATGGAAGGGATTTGAGGGCACCATGGTTGTGGGAGTAAAAGACACAATCCCTAAGGATATTATGATTGGAAATGATATTAAAGCTATGGTCAGTCAAGTTAACACAAACCAGGCACAGGAGAGGATTGATCCTAAGGTTGTGCCTATGGAGGGTTTCTCCACAAGTTTGTCTTTGGAAAGTAGCTGTTTGGCTGTGAATGAAGTTTCTGAATGTTTATCTAATGTCTCAGAAGTAAATCTGGAATTAGATCAAGCGAAAGGAGAGGAGAACAAGGAGATTTTGGATGAGCCTAGGCAGTCTTGTGAGCTGATGGCTATATCTAGTCAGCAGTTTGGGAAGGCAAGGAGAGTGGAAGATGAGTGTCCCTATACCTTACCTGTTTCCTGTGTGAAGAATAGTGACAGTGAAGGAACTGTGCCTGTGTCTGTCGGGGTATTGACTTGCCTATGGAGGAAGCTACCCCAGTCTCCAAGCAGTTGTCTGTGAACAGCCCTGTGTGCTGGGACAAGGGAAATGAAATCCCAAACTGTATGTCTAGTAAAGGAAAATGTGTCTCCAACTCTTTTTTGTCTGTGGAGCAGACAGAAGGTGCCTTTCAGCCTGTGATGGTTGAGAATAGTGCAGTTGTCTCAGAGTTGGTTCTGGATTCAACTAAAGCCCAGGAAGGGAATGGTCCTAAGTTTGTGTCTGCTGGGGAGAATGGCACTGTAACTAGGTTGCATCCAGTTAGTGTCTTAGCAAAATCCCAGAGACCAGACAATTCGGGTGCTTGTATTTTGCCTGTTGCTCATGTGTGGTTGGAGAAGGGTGTAACAACTCTGTCTAATCAGGGTGATACCCTAGCCAGGGCACAAGGAGAGCAGAAAGGTAATTTGGTTGTGGTACCTACGGACAGTTTAGCAACTTGTAGCAAAAGGGACAAAATTCCTAAGCTTGTGTGTGGCAAAGGAAAGGAGAATGCTTCTGACCTTCCATCTAGTGAGTCTATGGGTTGGCCTGAAAGGGGATTGTGTAGAAATCTGCCTGATGGGCCAAAGGTGATCCTGAATGTAAGACAGACCCAGACAGAGCCGGTTGTTGCTCAGGAAAGTGTTCCTTTAGAGCAAGCCCTAGGTGAAGAGGGTAAGGGCAGAATTTCTGTGAGGGGTGAATTGCTGCTTAGAAAAGCTCCTGGGGAAAGGAATCCTCATGGTGATCTGTGCAAGCAGTTCCCTGAAACTGAAGGGTGTGAGAGTGATTTAACCAAGGCAGTTTCAGTTCCTAACAGCCAGAAGTTGTCTGTTGTGAATGGATCCACTGACTTTCCTTTTGAAAGATCCAGGGTGGGTAGCTTTGAGAAGGTCTCAGAGGAAGTAAAAGTTGTTAAGGAATTGAGGCAGCCCTATAACCAAGTGGCTGTGTGGGGCCAACGTGTTGGGGAGACAATGGTGTTGGAACAGGAATGTCTCCTTTCTGATTCTTTAAATGAGCAGTTTGTGCTTCAGGGTCTGAGGACAGATTTGGTTACTGGTGTTTCAAAGCAGAACAGTTTTATGGCTAAATGCTTGAGGATGCAGGGGAGAGCAAGCACACTCTCACCCTCAGACTGTTTAGATTTGTGTGGTATCTCTGTAAGACAGAGTCCAGCCTTGGAAATGATAGCAGTTATGAATATGAAAACTGGTGGACTGGCCCTGGTCTGGGGTAGTGCAAATGACTTGCCTGGCTGGGAGAGGAAGGACTTGCTAATAGCTGTTAGCACAGAGAGCCCACCCCATCAGCCAGTGGATTCTGTTAATCAAGAGAAATCAGGGTTTGATCCTGCAGGACAAGGAGGAAAGAAAAAACTGAATTTTGCAAAGGGAAGCCACAGGTTAACCCTAAAGTGCCCAAACTCCAATGGTATTGAGCCAAAGGTGTGGCATGACAAACATGATTGTAGATGGACACTTGCA
>NW_020678493.1:0-8208 GCF_002925995.2 Terrapene triunguis | reverse complement strand
GGCCCCTCCTCCTCCTCTCACTGGGCAGGCAGCGTGCCACTCAAAATCGGCTCGTGTGCCATGTTTGGCACGCGTGACGTAGGTTGCCGACCCCTGCATTATAATTTGGTTTGCCATTAACAAAAAAAAGTATACACGCTAGTGGGTAAATTAGTCAGGGAACAAGCAACTTTCTCACCTGCTTCTAAACAAAGTTCCTACTCTGCCTAGAGCCCAAACTCAACGCCTCTTCTGAGGGTTGAGTTTATAAGCAAAGAAATTAACAATAAAATAAAGTTCAGCTCCAGCCTTCACCCTGGGGCTTGTTGCTTTCTGAACTGCTCAGTTCCTACTCTAGTTTCTACTTGTCCCTCCCGCCCCCCTTTATTCTATTTAAATTTTTCTATTTGAATTGTTATATAGGTGATTTATGTTATAAAGTATGCTTAGTGAGTAGTATAGTGGGTTAGCGGTGGCCCCTCCCCCCGGGTCAATGGGAGGCCAATCTGCCTCACTACATCACAGGGTGTTGCTCACTGTTGGGGAATTAGCGGAGTCACTCTCAGCCTGTAGCTGTGGTCCGCAGTCTGGGTAGAGTGATAGGCAGGTAGGGTCTCTAGCCCGTAATCAGGGCAGTGAAGGGTCAGTCAGTGGCTTGGACCTGTACTCAGGGGCGAATGGCAAATAAACATTTAGTAAGCCAAGCCCTTAGTCGGGGCGAGGCAGTACAGAGTCTGGGTCTCGGGCCTCCACTCAGGGCCGAGCATCAAACCAATAGTTCAGAGCCCAAGCCCTTAATCAGGGTGAGGCAGCAAGTCCTCTGGCCTCAGGCAGGGTTAGAGTACCCAACCACACAGTCTATGGTCGGAGTAGAGCACCCAACCACACAGTCTATGGGGGCTCAGGCAGGGTTAGAGCCTAGTGTCCTCACTCAGTGGACTGTAGGCAGATGTAGGCCCTACAGCCTATGGAAGGGGAGTACAGCCACCCCAGGGTTGGGGTGGCAGGGCACACACAGACCCGCCCAACTCCACCATGTCCCAGCCCAGGGCCCAAACAGTGGCAGAGGGGTCCGCCACTGGGTCAGCGGGGATCCTCCCACAACATGCTGACCTAGTCGCAGGCCAGCTCTCAACCAGATGATTGTCTAGTTCCCCAGAGCTACTTCCTATCTCCCCTCAGGGCATACCTGGGTCTATAAGGGGTCCTCTGCGTCATCTGGGTAGAAGGCCAGTGGCAGTCCCGGCAACTCCTTCTCGGCTTGGTCAGTGTGTGGCTCCGGCAGCATCAGCCAGTCATCAGCGCCACAGGGGTCCACGGCTGTCTCCCAGTTTGGGAGTGGGCAGGAGATATCTGACTCCTTCAGCGGCTGCAGCCCAACTGAGCTTGCAGGCCCCCATTTTGTACTTCCTGTTCCGCCCACTGACTTCCGGTGGGTGGGGTGAGCACAGCCTGGCTCTGCCCACCAGGGCTCTGACAGTGGCCCCTCCACCTCTGGGTCTGTCGGAGACCATTCCACTTCACTATAGCTTCATAATCCTTTTGTTGTATTGGTGTATGCTGGTGCCCTGAATGCCTGGGCAGTGGACAGGGAGAAGACAGCTATATAAATAAAACAACAGCATTATTACAAAAACTACAATGTAAGATGTCTTTTCTACTAAGCACAATTTCAGACTTTAATCAGGCACACTATTTCCTTAATGTACATATGTTCTCTTCCATTACTTTCAACCCACTGCAAGAAAATTCAGATAAAATTGCTTGAGCAATTGCTTAGCAATAATAGAGCCAGTAATACACTTGTAAAGAAATATGCTTTTTATTTATTTTAAACAAAAGTCCATACAGAAAAGGTGCCCTGTTGGCTCGATTCATGAATGTGACATAATGGCTTCATTTAGTGTCCAACACATCATTGTGCCACTACTGATGAGGTCAGATAAAAAACAAACACCAGGGTTACAGGGAAAAGCTAGCTAGCACACAGAAATTCATTCACCGTTTAGTCTTTCTATACAATAAGCATATATACACACACTACATTCCCTTACACAGTCTATTGGAAATTGAAATAAATAAATATATATATTATACACACACACAAATAAAAACACCTTAGTACCTCATTTGGCACCTCATATTTTCAGAGCACTGTATAAACATTAACTAGCAATCCTCACAATCCTCACAATATCCCATTATACAGATAAGGATACAGAGGCAGAGGAAGTTAAATGACCTGTTCAATGGCAGCAACTGCTACAGAAATACATGGTGAGTGGAAGACAGACAGACAACATTATATACCAAAAGCAAAGAGTTTAGAGTAAGGGGAAGAGTCACAAAATAGAAAGAACCACATAAACAATCCTTATGCCTTGGAAATGCATCCTAAATAAATATGCCATATATAACCTTATTTTTTATCATAGCTTCTTATCTTAAGCAAAACTACTGGACTAGAGGGGAAAATGTCAGTTAGACACATGGTCTTAAAACCCCAATTAAATATCATGAATATGACACATTTCCAGTTGGATAGGAAAACCATCTTAGTTATACATTAAATAGTAGCTGTGGAGCTGGAAAATGGCACCAGATTATCATGCTAATCCAATCTCCTCCTAAAAGCACCCAGTGATCTGTCTATTTTAGGCCTGCACTCATTTTAGAGAGAAGAAAACAATATTAGTACCATTAGTTAGGCAACCATATCATGATGCCTTACATAATTTCTGTATGCTGGGTTGTTTTATAGTACATTCTCTATTGTATTTCCATTCAGTATATCAAAAAAAAAAAAAAAAAAAAAGAACAGACTATGAGAAAAAAAGCCTCATTTTCCCGGACGGATTTTAAGAACATGATTGTTGCAATGTTTCCAGATGAAGAATACAATGTGGATATCCAAATATTTTATGATGCCAGTGTTTTTGTAAAGAAACATTGACAATCTGTACTAAAAGTACAGTAGTAGCTGTACATCTTGAATTGAATTTATTAAATGAAAAGTCTCTTAAAAACCCTAAGGTATTCAGAAGAAATACTCCACCAACAGGATTAATAAAAATAATTAAAGCCAGAGATAGTTGTGATTCAGAATTTCCCAATAAGTATTTTTATTTTTCAAAACTAAATATTAATTTACTTAAAGAACAGTGACAGACGCAAATCAAAGCTTTGACATGGATGTTGGAAACCCTGACCCACATCCGTCGCTTGTTGAAAAGTATTAAATGTTACCTTAGAAACAACAAAAAAGGTCAGAATGCTGAAGTTCAGTCCTTTCTACTTTTCCAGCATAGACCGTCCTTAGGATTTATGGGGCCCTACGCAGTATTATTAAACTGGTGCCCCTATGCCCAACGGCAGCCCGGGCTTGCAGCCCAGGGGGCGGGGGGAGGGAAGAGGGACGAGGCAGCAAAGGATACCGAGCCACCCAGCCCGCCTCATGGTGGTGGAGAGTCACAGTTCCCCACAGAGACCCCCATACCCTCTGCCTCAAGCAGAATGCACGGGGCCAATGCATTTGGTTCTGTGAATATGGCCCCTGCCTAATGAGACTGCAGTACGCACTGGGTGTGCGGGAGCCGACCCGCTCTAACCTGCTGTCATGGGCAGTGGGTGAAGCTGCTGCTTGGGGAGGCTAGCTCCGCAGCCCACCTCTTCTGCCTGTGGCCCCTCCCATACAACATCCCTGCTCTGCCCCAGGCCCTGCCCCACTCCGCCCAGGCCCCACCCTCTCCCCCATCTCCCTCCCCGATCACCCCCTTCCAGCCAAATCCCTGAACCCAAATGAAGCAAATGACATTTGAAAAAAACTACTCTTCTGCAATTTTGTTCTAAAGAAAATGGAGCATGTTTTCCACTCCATGCCAGAAGGTGAAGACTGAACATGCAGAAGGTACCTAATTAAAAGCACTAAACTTGGAAATAAAAATTGTCAGTCACGGGTTTTTTGATATACCCTGAAGTTTGTCAGAGATTTATTTGCAAAAACTTTGTAGTAAGGGCAAGTCAGCTGTCCTGCTGAATACAACATTAAATATTATGGAATACATGATGCAGCTCTTCTCTGTTTTACATGTTCTTAAACAGTATTTCTAAGCTGATTTTATATTTTAAATGTACTCTTAAGCCTTCATAAAGTAATCATTCCAGATTACTACATATTTAACTCACTGGAACAAAGACATTATTTTAAATTAATCAGTCTCAGAGGTTTTCTGTGTTCATAACAAAGTTCATTGCTTCTAGAAAAAGGGAACACTAATTTACTTTGTATGATCACCATAACAATAGACATGTTTATGAAATTTCACCAACTTTAAAAGACACGTTTCCAAAGATTTTAGGCATAAAAAAGGATTTTATATCTTACTAAGGTACTGATTTTGTTAGAGGGTTCTCTTTAAACTACTTCATCAAATAGTCAGAAGTAAAGAAAACTGGACAAATGAGTTTCCCTATCTGGAGGGAAAGGGGTGTTGTCCCTTTAAAGGCTCTCTTCAACAGGGAGGTGATGGGAGAAAGGGATGGACAGAAAGGACAGGAAGACTTTGGAAGCAAGTTTTTTGTACTATAGTAATTAAAATTAAAATGTGTATTTTAGATAAGGGTGGCCTTTGAAGGATTTATTTAAAAAACTATATGTCCGAAGATCCAAGCATTTAAGGCTAAAGATGAATACTCAGATTGTGCATCTAAAAATCTATGCAAGGATTTTTAGAGATGTGATTTTATCATCTTCAGCAACACACTAATGAAATATTTTTAAAGCAAATTTTAAACTAAGGTTCTGTAGACTAACATGTTCAGCGTAAATATTAAAGTAACACAACTTTTTTTTAATCAGTAAATTCAGAAACTGACAGTATATACCTTTGGGTTGGCAAATGCCTGTTAAATGGCTTCATTACCACTTGAATGGCTCTTTAACAGTTTCAGTGTTGTGCTAATAGGTCTGGCAGGCTGGAAGGCTTTTTCACTTTTAAATTACTAGATCCCCTCCGGAGGAAGAATCACCAGGCTGCAGCAACTAGCTGTGGGAGCCTGCAGGAAGGGTCAGAACAGGGATAGGAAGAGGCGGGAGGGTGGACACTAAGACCCAGGGGAGCCCCAAATTTTCAGGTGCCCTATGCAGCCGCGTATGCTGCATATGCCTAAGGACGGCCCTGAGCGTAGGTGCCAGTCATGCAAACACTCACTTATTTGTGGAAAGATAAGCATATGCATAGTCCCCACTGAAATTCAACTCAACATGACTACTTGAGTATGTAGAGTTAAGCACATACATAAGTCTTTCCAGAATCAATGCCAGAATGTTTGCACTCATCATTTGAAGTGTGAAAACCAGAGCATTTTGACTTTCAGAATTTTCACACTTCCTGCCTAATAATCAGGATAAAATGGTGTCTGTATTTGCAAGATATTGATGTAATCATATGTCTATATAATACTGGCCTTCTCTCCATTGAAGCTGGGGACATGCTGAACAGCAATTAGGGACCTATCATTTTAGAAAGCCAAATCGTCATATTTAACTTCACACAGTGACTAATACACTGTCCATTGTATTATTTGGTTAACGTAAAGACAAGGCAACGTCTAGCACATGCTGTTTATTTTGTTTAATTTCCTATATGAGTTCAAACTACTAATAATATATGGAGATATATCTATCTCATGGAGCTGGAAGGAACCCTGAAAGGTTATTAAGTTGAGTCCAGACCCCTGCCTTCATTAGCAGGGCCAAGTACTAATTTGGTCCCAGATCCCTAAGTGGCCCCCTCAAGGATTGAACTCACAACCCTTGGTTTAGCGAGCCAATACTCAAACCACTGAGCTATCCCTCCCACTCCCATTCCTGTTTCTAAATTATCTGTTGCTGCATCTTTATCATCAGATTTCAAAGAAACACACACACACCATAAATTGTTGCAAATAAGTGAAAACCCTGAATGAGATCATTTGGCAAATTGGAACATATGTGTTCTACTAAAAAGAAAATCTGACCTAATCATCCTTAGTAGCAGTTCAAATTTATGTGTTTCTTTAAAACCCATAAATATGTAGCATAAAGGCAGAATTGTTGGCCTCTTTCCAATAGCATGTGTATGAACTGAAATCCAGTAGACCATGTGGTCAACATGTTATATTACTATAATGAGCCTCTAACAATTTGAGCTAAAACTTTCTTTTCATCATTATTTGCTGCGTCACAAGATTGCCACAGTGGGGCATTTCCCTTGATGCCATGGTCACCCCTCTCCTCTTATTCTGACACAGACCCTCTTTTTTCCACCTTCTGGGAGATTAAGTGATGTTTGTCTCAGTTCATAGTAGGGCAGATTTCTAAGACATCTCATGTTGGACTTCATCCCACTGCAACCTCTACAAACATATTTTAGCAGAAAAGCTATACATATAGGGTAGGTACATCACATACATGTACAGTTGCTGTTATTATTACTAAGCATTTATATGTTCAAAAAGGTTGATTGGTTCCCTACTGATTGACACAGTACTACATTAAAGCACACTTGGAAACATTACAAAGAGATTACTCATTACGGCATATAATACCATATTATATTATATATAATATCCGTTACTCAGTACAGTACATACCAAAGAGAAAGCCCCAGAAACCCATTTTTTCATGCCTACATAAAACTCAAGAATTGTTATCAATAAACCCCAAATAACAAAACCCCAAAATATAAACCTCAAAACCAAGTTAGTTAACAAGGTTTTTTCTCCTCATTTTGGTTCTAAATTCCTATAATTTATTCCTTCACCTGGGTATACTAAGTGATAATACGCTAGACCCCACCATAGAATAGTGGAATAGTATTATGTTGCTAGAAGACATATGAACAGTTTGTCACTCAGTAGGCAGCAAAGTGTGAAAATATGCTAATTTGTTATAGCTTTTCAGTCAAGCTAAAATATCTTTCCAGGTTTTCTAAACCCCGTATTTCATATTTTTTAAGAAACAGGTAATTCAGAGACAGCTCAGATATGCCTTGATTAGGCTTTAGCATGTTTTAAAGGTGGGTACAGGAAATGTGGTTCAGATATTTAAGATAAGGCTCTCAAAACCTTCCCTTGATTGAAAGATTAAGTTCCTTGCATCATAAAGTACTAGTGGCAGTAAAACCAGGGATATTTAGGACTGTGTGGAATTCAACCCTTTTATCCAGTTGATTTCTTATTGAAACTGGTCGGAATCTTCCTCCCCTCCCCCCCCCATGGAAAATTGACAACATTGAAAACAAAAAAATTGTCATTAAATTGTTCGGCAGAAATATTTGACTGTTTGTTGAAAACCTTTTTTGGCAGGACATTTTTTGTTTTTTTATAAAAAAATGAAGTTTTTCGCAGAAAACAGCTGCTCTGGGCCAAAAATTTTGTTTAATTGAAAACCCAATTTTCCATCAAACAATTAAGATGGAAAAATTTTGATCAGCCTTATGCCTTTACTACTCTAAGAAAATGCCTGATATAAAGAGACCTATGGAAAGCTCTATGGCAGAGATTTTAACTGGTTTTAAATTATTCAGAACTTGCTAACACACTTCATGGGAAAAAAAAGTCTTTAACTTGTTCCTAACTTTTGAGTTTAATTTTTTTTATGTTAAGGTCCATCTTGTCCCAGAATAACAACAAATCCAAGACAACATCTTAAGATATACACTATATTATACCTACGATGCCAGAAATGTCTGTTTAATGGACTTATAGAAATATATCTGAGCATTTTATGTACATTATATATCAGATTGAGTTTCAGAGCCTTACAATTATTAGCTTCAATATTTGACAAGTAAATTTGCCAATTTTTTTTGCTAACGTAATAAAATCTTATATTTATTGGAAGAGGCTGTCCATCTTTAAATTTCCAGTTTGCTAAATTAGTCCCTCTGGAGTCTTTTACCATTGCAATTACAGTAACTCCTCACTTAAAGTCGTCCTGGTTAACGTTGTTACGTTGCTAATCAATTAGGGAACATGCTCTTTTAAAGTTGTGCAATGCTTCCTTATAAAGTTTCAGGGGGTAGCCGTGTTAGTCTGTATCTACAAAAACAACAAGGAGTCTGGTGGCACCTTAAAGACTAACAGATTTATTTGGGCATAAGCTTTCGTGGGTAAAAACCTCACTTCTTCAGATGCATCTGAAGAAGTGAGGTTTTTACCCACGAAAGCTTATGCCCAAATAAATCT
>NW_020678492.1:0-1704 GCF_002925995.2 Terrapene triunguis | reverse complement strand
AGACCCAGCTCCACGCCCATCCCTGCCACAGGGCAGCCGGGCCTCGCTCCGCCCCCCTCAGCACTCCGCAGCGCCCCCTGCCTGCGGCCTCGCCGGGTCCCGCAACGTGCATCCCTGACCCCGTCACCCTCCGCAGCCCTGCCGTGCTCCGCCTCGTGCATCCCGCCTGTGTACCCCTGCCTGCACCCCCCGCCCCCCTGTGCCCTGCCACGTGCATCCCTTCTCCGTGCCCCCCACTTGCATCCCCCGAAGCCCTCCCATGCCCTACCACATCCCTCCTACATGTCCCCCACTTGCATTCCCCACCCCCGCAGCCCTGCAATGTCCTGCCTCCATGCCCCCTGCCTGCATCCTCATGGAGCAACCCCCATCCCCATTTCCATGCCCTTCGCCTGCATCCCCCATCTCCCACAGCCCTTCTGTGCCCTGCCACCCCATAGCCCCCTTCGTTTTCCCTACCTGCACACCCACCCCCTGCAGCCTGCTGTGGCCTGCCACCCTGCAACCCTCCTCTTCGTCACTCATCTGCCTCCCCCTCCCTTGCTGCCTTGTTGTGATCTCACCCCCTCCACACCCATGTCAGATGGTAACAGAAAGCCCACTATGTGCAAAGATTGGCACACAGCAAGGTCACAGAAAACCTCCCCCCACACCTCTACTGTTTCATGGAGACTGCATCAACCGGCATCATGCCTAGGGCTGCAACAATGCCACACCAAGTCTTCCTGCATTGCAAAACCCCATCATGTTCTATTGCTAATCCTGCTGCACAGCTACATCCCTTCAGATCCCACCAGGTAGTAGTACAGCTGCAGTGATGTCATGTCAAACTCACCATGTGTCCAGGCTGTGGCAGTACCCTACAGAGCCACATTAACATCTCACCACATTTACGCTGCTTCCATGAGGAAGTTCCATGGGAACTTGTAGTGCATGTATAGAGGAGGTTGGAGTGCATGAGCCAGCCCTTGAAGCTATGATATTACATGTGCAGTTGTGAAGAACATGGCTGCAGCGGTCAGTAAACTGAATTGATCCTCTAGCTAACCACTGAAGTTACACCAAAAATGGATTCAGTCCAGGGCATGTCTGTCCCCCTCTCTCTCTCCCATCCCTCCTCCACAACCTTAAGTACATACAAGGTAAGTAACTGCGTGGTGCATGTTTTGGGAGGCATGATAGTAGCTTTGGAAATTCACATCCTATCTCACCTCCTACAGCAGACCCAAGGAATGGCTAAATAGAAGTATTTGTGCTTCAACTGGTGCTAGGGTAACCAGACAGCAAATGTGAAAAATCAGGACAGAGGGTGTGGGGGGTAATAGGAGCCTATATAAGAAAAAGACCCAAAAATCAGACCTATAAAATCGGGACATCTGGTCACCCTAACTGGTGCAAAACAGTGCTCTTTCAAATGATTCAGTTGTCCAGGGCAAACAAGGCCTTAACGATGCATTCCCATGATTAGGGTTACCATACGTCCGTTTTTTCCTGGACATGTCCAGCTTTTTGGTAATCAAACCCCCATCGGGGGGGAATTTCCAAAAAGCCGAACATGTCTGGGAAAAATACTCCCTGGCTTACCTTAGAGTGGGCGCCGGGGGCTGCTGTGCTCCCTGACTCCTGGGCTCTGTAAGCGCCGAGCTGCCCGAGCGTTACCGGCTTCGGGCAGCCCCCATGCCTCTGGACCCTGCGCCCCCAGCC
>NW_020678491.1:0-1980 GCF_002925995.2 Terrapene triunguis | reverse complement strand
GAAAAGTTTTCCACATCTTGAAAATTCTCATGGAATGGGAAAACCACCCAACTGTAGTGAATTCCTTGTTTCTTTTCTGTCAGTGTTATGTAGATACAGTTTTGCACACAACACAATGTTTAATTTCTTTCTATTGCGTTAAGTACCAAAACTTTGCACCCCTGGCTTCAATGGACCAGGATTTGCTCACCAGTGTTTTGCATAAAAGCCCTTGGTATTATCCTTTTTTGCCTCTTGCAAGAGAATTGTTTATTACTGTGTAAGTAGAGGTAGTCCCTGCTGCAGACAATTTGTAACCAAGTAACCACTTTAGAAGAGGTCTGGTGGCTGAGTGGTTAAGATGCTCAGCTACACTCCTAAAAGTTGTGGGTTTGATACTTGCTTGATCTCATGCTGAAAGGCCACCTCCCATTAACCTAGCTGCTCCATGGGGTTAAAGAAGCCAAAGGTGGTCGGATGCAATGCTGGCTCCATCACGCCATTGTGCACTGTTGGTTAGGGAACTGATGTGCCTTAACCATGCTGGCCTGATGAGCCAGTGACTTGTAAGAACTTTGACCCCTTCTAGGCCCATATTAGAACTTAATGAATAGTAGGGGTGGAGTATACACTATATTGGCCTAACTTTACTTCCACTGAAGCCAGTAGTACTCCAATTGATTTCAGTGGGAACACAGTTCAGCCATGCTGAGTGCTTTTGAAAATCCCATTCTACACATTGTACTTGCTGTAACAGATACAGTTCAGAACAGATACAGACAGAAAGGAGCCAACTGTCACAGGACAATGACACACACAGGCACTCACATGGGAGACCTAAGTTGCAGTCCCTGAGCCAATGAATATTGAATTATTTATACAAAGTGGAACAGCGTTAAGAGGCAAGCCTGAGAAAGCCCCATAACCCAATGGTTTGGGCTGTCACCTAACATGTGGTAAACCTAGGCTCAAGTCTCTGTTCCCTATCAGGTAGATGGGAGACTTGAACCTATATCTCCCACAGCCTGAGTAAATACTCTAACCACTGGGCTAAAAACTATAAGGGAAGGGAGGAACTCCTTCCCACCCTGCAGGAGAAAAGGCTTAGGCACCTAACTTTAGGAAAATTGGCTGTGAATCCCTAGCAGAGGGAGACACCTCCCTCCAGCCCAGATGTATGGGTGTCACACACCCCTCTCCTCCGCATTTCCTAGTGGCTAACTTAGGCAGCTTCCTGCTCAGCTTGCTAGCGTAAGGGGACTATTATCCCCTTACTAACATTCAGTGGGGGTGTTTTGGTTGGCTAGCTCCCAGTACCAAAAGGGGAAGGGTCGATGGGAAATCAGGAGCCTGAGACTGACAGTCCCCAGGGGCAATGGGGAGAGGCCAAAGCTCCAGGTCAGCCTGATTGACAGGCCGGGCAGGCTAATCAAGGAGTCAGGAGGTCGGGGGGGGTCCCATCCTCCGTGTGAGCTGGAATTGCCTGGGTCAGACAGAGTGGGGCCAAGCTAAGGAGAGAGCAGGGGCTAGGGTTACCATTCGTCCGGCTTCCCCCGGACATGTCCGGCTTTTTAAGCTAAAAATAGCGTCCGGGGGGAATTTGTAAATGTCCGGACTTCCCCCCCCCCACATGCAGAGCACGCGCGGCTAACAGTGCTGCCGGCCGGACGGTGTCACTTACATGGGGCTCCGACACTCAGCCAGAGAGAGCAGGTCCTCCTCCTCCCCCTGCAGCAGAAATCACTCCCTCCCTGCATCGCAGATCGGCTCCGGCAGTCTGGAGCTCCTCCCCCACTGCTGCCCAGCGGCTCAGGCAGTTCCTGAGCAGGGTTAACCGAGACATTAGACGAAGAAAGGCCAACAACAAGGGGGCCAGAGGGTCGGAGAAGGGGCAGGGAGGTTTTGGAGGGGGCAGTCAAGAGACGGGGGGGTCGGGAGTTCGGGGGTGCTTTCTGGGGGGGAGGTGGATAAGGTTTTGGGCAGTCAGGGTACAGGTAGGGG
>NW_020678490.1:0-1129 GCF_002925995.2 Terrapene triunguis | reverse complement strand
ATTTCCTCATCACTCTCGTGGCCACGCTGCAATCGCCTCCTCGGCTGCTCCCGGTTTTGCTTTGGCATGTCCTGGCTCTGCATATACTCCAGGACAATGCGCGTGGTGTTCATAGTGCTCATAATTGCCGCGGTGATCTGAGCGGGCTCCATGATCCCAGTGCTAGCTATGGCGTCTGGTCTGAAAAAAGGCGCGAAACTAGTAACTGACGGACCAGGGGAAGGAGGGAGGGAGGGAGGGAGGGGCGAGTGACGACATGGCGTACAGGTACAGGGAATTAAAATCAAGAAAGGTGGCTGTGCATCAGGGAGAAACACAAACAACTGTCACACAGAATGCCCCCCCCCAAAGATTGAACTCAAAAGCCTGGGTTTAGCAGGCCGTTGATTTGACGGAGGGAGGGGGGAAGCAAATGAATACAGAACAAATCTATTTTTTACATCTTAAGACAACAGTGCAGCATTACTGATAGCCCTCTGCATCTTCTGGGTGCTTGGCAGCAAATACTGGGCGCTTGGCAGTAGCCTTCAGGCCTATTGCACGATCTGCTGCTCAGGGAAGACTCTACTAATGTGCGATGATCCAACAGAGTGCTTGGCAGAAAATGGCATACTACGACTGATAGCCATCATTGTCAAGACAGTTCAATAGGACTGAGCATGTCTGCCCAGGTGCCCATGATTGACAGCCACTGCAGTATGACAACGACGGATACCAGTCGTAATAAACCATCTACTGCCAAAAGGCAAAAGGCAAGGGCTCATGCAATGCAGCCCTACGGCTGCCAGCCCCACAGCTACCAGCACCCAGATCGCCGATGAAGGCTACCAGTCATGCTGCACCGTCTACCACCAAAAGGCAGTTAGCTGCTGCTGCTGTGTAGCAATGCAGTCCCACATCTGCCGGCACCCAGATGACATATGGTGACGGTGAGCTGAGCTGAGCGGGCTCCATGCTTGCCGTGGTATGTTGTCTGCACAGGTAACCCAGGTAAAAAGGCGTGAATCTATTGTCTGCCGTTGCTGTGACGGAGGGGGAGGGGCCTGACGACATGTACCCAGAACCCCCCGCGACACTGTTTTGCATCATTCGGGCATTGGGATCTCAACCCAGAATTCCAATGGGCGGC
>NW_020678489.1:0-1889 GCF_002925995.2 Terrapene triunguis | reverse complement strand
CACATACACAATGGGAAATGACTGCCTAGGATGGAGAACTGTGGAAAGGGGGGGGGGGGGGGCAAAGTGGATCAAAAGCCAAATATGAGTCAACAGCGTAACACTATAACAAAAAAAGACATCATTCTGGGCTGTATTAGCAGGAGGGTTGTAAGCAAGACAGGAGAAGTCATTCTTCTGCTCTACTCCGCGCTGATACGGCCTCAGCTAGAGGATTGTGTCCAGTTCTGGGCGCCACATTTCAGGAAAGATTTGGACACATTCGAAAGTCCAGAGAAGATCAACAAAAATGAGTAAAGGTCTGGAAAACATGACCTGTGAGGGCAGATTGAAAAAACTGGGTTTGTTTAGTCTGGAGAGGAGAAGACTGAGGCGGGGCATGATAAGAGTTTTCAAGTACATAAAAGGTTGTTACAAGGAGGGGAGAGAAAGATTGTTCTCGTTAACCTCTGAGGTTAGGACAAGCAGCAATGGGCTTAAATTGCAGGAAGGGGGGTTTAGGTTGGACATTAGGAAAAACTTCCTCCTGTCAGGGTGGTTAAGCCCTGGAATCAATTGCCCAGGGAGGTTGTGGAATCTCTATCACTGGGGCTGTTTAAGAGCAGGTTGGACGAACACCTGTGGGGTGGGCTAGACAATACTCAGACCTGCCAGGGACGTCCCTTCCAGTCCTACCAAGCTACGATTCTTCCTGGCCTCACCCCAGCTCATGGCTCCTAGGCCCCCACCCAACACCCTAAAGTAGCCAGGCCTCACTCTGCCCCCGGGGATCTCAGCTCATCTGCGGCTGCTTGTCACCCCAGTGCTCAATACCAGGGCAGTGCCCCAGGACGGCAGGTGCCCACCCTGCCAGTGGGGTCACCCCAGAGCCTGGCAGGGCAGGTGGCTCTGGCCAGGAGCTGGCTGGGGGTGGTTCTGGCAGCAGCGCTGTCTCAGGCCCCATTGAGCTGGGCTACACCGTGAGCTGTGAGGGGGGAGGCGGGGGCCACTTCTCACCTCAATCAACCCAGGGCCGAGCCAGCGCCCAGCCCCTGCCCCTGGGCCGCGCCCAGCCGGGCTGGCTCCAGCGGGGGCGAGCCGCCCATCAGCATGACAAAGGCGGCGATGGCCACTGAGAGCCCCTAATGCGCCCACCGGAGAGCTCCCAACAGCCGCCGCGGGCGCCCGACCGTCCCCTTCACACGCTCCGGGCGCCTGGCCGGGACGGACGGACCCAGCCCCCGGGCCCCGCCGGCCACCCCGCGCCCCAGCCCCGCGCCATGCAGCGGCCGCCCGGGCCCCCGGCCGAGCAGACCCCGCCGAAGAAGAAGAAATACAGCCGGCACCGCAAGCCGCCCTACACCTACCTGGCCATGATCGCCCTGGTGATCCAGGCCTCGCCCGGCAGGAAGCTGAAGCTGTCCCAGGTACGGGGCCCCCTGCCCGGGACAGCTGCGCCCTCCTGGCCGGGCAGCGCAGCGCAGCGCAGCGCGCAACTCGCCAAGGCCCGGAGCGGGGCCCCTCGGTGGCTGGTGCCCCCGGGAGGAGACCCCCGCCCGGAACCAGTGACCCCCAAGCCCAGGCTGCGCTTCCCTCCTTGGGTGCCCTGTAGGAGGCGGTGGGGCGGGGACCCCTGAACTCCCTGCGGGGAGCCCAGGTTAGGGTCACCTGTCCCGGAGTCAGCTCCGCTCCAAGGTTCTTGCCTGCGGGCTGGGGGGCATCGGTTGGTTGTGGGGGGCGCTGGGGTGGATTGGCGATGGCAGGGGCGGCGTCTCCGGTTTGGGGGTGATAGTGGCGGGGAGCGATCACTGGTTTGGAGAGGGGGGAGGGGGGCGTTGGGGGGGGGTCAGGGGCTGGGGGGGAGGGGGTCACTAGTTCAGGTTTGGGGCGGTTGCGGGTTCACTGGTTTC
>NW_020678488.1:0-5908 GCF_002925995.2 Terrapene triunguis | reverse complement strand
GACCTCTCGAGGTCCCTTCCAGTCCTAGAATCTATGAATCTATGAATCTATAACCAGGTCAATTAAGCTTTGGGTCAGAACCCCACGCTATCCAAATTTGAATTTTGGGATTGAGAGTTTTGTTGGTTAAAGAGCGGCTGCAATGGCTGAGCAAAGAGCATATGAGGGACTTGGCAAAAAAGCCCTGGAAAATTTGTGTTCAGAAAAGAGAATAAGCTTTAGAAAGAAAGCTACAAATCAAGAACTGAGAAATCTGTTAATGGCCAGCGATCAGGGGGCAAGAGCACAGCCCTTACCTGAGGCTACAGAAGATGCAGAAAAAATTAGGATGCAAAAGGTGACAAGTAAACTGCAATTTGAGCATGAACAGAAGCTAGCAGATCTTCGATTGCTGGAGAAGCAAAAAATAGCAGAATTAGAGAAGGAAGCCGATCAAAGAAAGAAGGAGGCTGATGAGCGAGAAGAGAGAGCTCGTAAGGGGCGTCTAGAGCTGCTCGCTGCTGAACAGGAGACTCGCAGGATGGAACAGGAGACTCACAAGATGGAACAGGAGACGGCCAGACTTCAGCTCCAAGTAATGGAAGAGCAGAGAAAGTCATCCCCACCTGGTACTCCACTTCCCCCCCGCCATGAGAAAAACTGGGAAAGGATGTGTCCCATTTACAACGATACTGAGGATATAGAGGAGTTTTTGTCTACCTTTGAACGCCTCTGCAATCTGTACCAGATCCCCGAGGGTCAGCGAATGCCTGTCCTGCTGACCAGACTGACTGGAAAAGCCAGGGAGGTATTTAATGAATTGGGGGAACAAGAAGCCTTGGATTATGGGCGGTTTAAAGATTCTGTGTTAAGGCGGTTCAAGGTTACTCCTGAATCTTACAGAGTTAAGTTTAGAAAGTTTAAGATGTCTAATGATTGTACTTTTGTAGAATGTGCTCATAAGCTGATGGGTTTTGTTAAAAAGTGGGTTATGGGAGCCAAGGTGCATGGGAGTTTTGAAAAACTGCTGGATTTAATAACTTTGGAACAGTTCTTAGACATTGTGCCTGACAATGTGAGAGCAGCTGTGTGTGATAGGGACCCTGAGTCAGTCCTACGGGCAGCAGAGATTGCGGATGCCCACACCCAAAACAGGGCTCGAGAAGGGTGTAAAACCCCAGGGAAAACTAATCACCATTCTCCCCAGTTCAAGAGGAGGGAAGGATTTAAAAGTAAACCTGTCCCTGACTCTTCTAAAGGAGTTCAAGGGGGCCCAGAGGGTAGGAACTCTAATCCCAGGACGGAACAGATTACATGCTATCACTGTGGTATGCTGGGCCACATGAGACCAGACTGCCCGACCTTGAAGGGCAGCCCAAAGCCAGCAACCCCAAATGCCATGATAAATGCCAACTCCATTACCCTGAGCACTCAGGCTGAACCAAGCCACAACAGCTCCACCTTAAGTTCAGGTGCAAGCACAGCAGTAGCTAATGTTAACCCCATCGTCTCCAGTGGCATGGGAGGAGGTGATAAGCTCACCAGTTATGTCAGGACTGAGGCATGGCAAGGGAGTGAGAGGTTTATCATGGAGGCCAAGGTCAATGATGTTGAATGCACGGGATGGCGAGACACTGGCTCGGATGTAACTATAGTCAAGGGACATCTGGTGAAGCCGGAGGACATGCTGCCTGGGGAGTATGTGACGGTAGTGGCGTTATCTGAGTACTCTGTGGATCTGCCGATGGCTAGAATCCACCTTGAGTGGGATGGCTTTAAAGGGGATGTGAAGGCTGCTGTCCGGGATCTGATTCCGGCTGATGTTTTGGTAGGAAATAACATATTGGGGGTGCCTGGCCAAGTTAATGTAGTGACCAGGTCACAGAAAGAATTTGGGGCTGTGGCAGATCCCCTGACTGATGGCAGTGAGGGGGGCAGCAAACAGACAGAGAGTGCCTCTCAAGATGGATCAGGCGAGGGTTTGGCTGAAATATCAGAGACGATTCTGAATCCGAACAAAACCCAGAGTGAATTCATGGTGGCTCAGCAGAGTGATGTATCTCTAGAGAGAGCCAGGAATGATGCTCAGAGTCAGGTCCCAGCCTGTGAAGAGAGAGGCAGGTTTTTTATGCAGGATGGGCTGTTATATAGGGAACCGCCTAGGGGAAGGAAGAATTCCCAAGCAGCAGCTCGCAAACAGCTTGTGGTACCTGAGAGTTACCGCAATGATTTGTTGAAGTTGGCTCATGATAGTCCCTTTGCAGGACATCTGGGTATAGGCAAAACGTGTGACAGGCTAGAGCAGAATTTCTACTGGCCTCGCCTTTTTGGGTCGGTGAGAGATTACTGCAGGAGCTGTGAGCTGTGCCAGAAGCGTAAGGGGTTAAGGGGGCCTAGCAAGGTGCCCCTCCAGCCTCTGCCCATTATTGGGGAGGCTTTTGCCAGAGTAGCTGTGGATATTGTGGGGCCCCTCCCAAAACCTTCCAGAAATGGGAAGAAATACATCCTGGTGTTGGTAGATTTTGCTACCAGATATCCGGAGGCTGTAGCTTTGGCTAATATCGAGGCAGAGACAGTGGCAGTGGCCTTGTTCTCTATTTTTAGCAGAGTGGGTTTTCCCAAGGAAATATTGTCTGACCGTGGGTCTAACTTTATGTCTGTGGTTTTATAGACTCATAGACTCATAGACTTTAAGGTCAGAAGGGACCAATATGGTCATCTAGTCTGACCCCCCGCATGATGCAGGCCACAAAAGCTGACCCCCCCACTTTCCCTTAGCTCTGCTGTTGAAGTCTCCAGATCGTGATCTAAAGACTTCAAGACGCAGAGAATCTTCCAGCTTGCGACCCCTGCCCTATGCTGCGGAGGAAGGCGAAAAACCTCCAGGGCCACTGCCAATCTACCCTGGAGGAAAATTCCTTCCCGACCCCAAATATGGCGATCAGCAGAACCCCGAGCATACAGGCAAGATTCTCTAGCCAGACCCTCATTTTACCAGCGATGGCCGTTATTGCCTAATTGATTAGAATCACGTAATCCCATCAAACCATTCCCTCCATAAACTTATCTAGCCTAATCTTGAAGCCAGAGAGGTCTTTCGCCCCCACCGTTTCCCTCGGAAGGCTGTTCCAAAATTTCACCCCTCTGACGGTTAGAAACCTTCGTCTAATTTCAAGCCTAAATTTCCCCACGGCCAGTTTATATCCATTCGTTCTCGTGTCCACATTAGCACTGAGCTGAAATAATTCCTCCCCCTCCCTGGTATTTATCCCTTTGATATATTTAAAGAGAGCAATCATATCCCCCCTCAGCCTTCTTTTGGTTAGGCTAAACAAACCAAGCTCCTCGAGTCTCCTTTCATAGGAAAGGTTTTCCATTCCTCGGATCATCCTAGTTGCCCTTCTCTGTACCCGTTCCAGTTTCAGTTCATCCCTTTTAAACATAGGAGACCAGAACTGCACACAGTACTCCAAGTGAGGTCTCACCAGCGCCTTGTATAACGGAAGCAGCACCTCCCTGTCCCTACTAGAAATACCTCGCCTTATGCATCCCAAGATCGCATTAGCTTTTTTCACAGCCACGTCGCATTGCCGACTCATAGTCATCCTGCGATCAACCAGGACTCCTCCTCAGTCACTTCTAACCTATGCGTCCCTAGCTTATAACTGAAATTCTTATTAGTCATCCCTAAATGCAAAGAACTGTTTTCAAGCAGTTGTGGGAGTTATGTGGGGTGAAGCACCTGAAAGCCGCTCCCTACCACCCCCAGACTAATGGTCTAGTGGAGAGGTTCAACGGAACCCTGAAGGCTATGTTGAAAATGTATGTGGATAGACGCCAGAATGACTGGGATGTTATGCTGCCGTATCTGTTATATGCATACAGGAGTGTGCCCCAAGAGTCTACAGGGTTTGCTCCCTTTGAACTGCTCTATGGGAGGCAGGTCCGGGGGCCCCTAGATTTGGTTCGTGACTCATGGGAAGGTAATGTGGAGGAGGCGGAGCAGCCGGTGGCCGACTATGTGGCTCAATTCAAGGAGAGTTTGCAGGAAATGATGAAGTTGGTTGAGCAGAATCTGAAAGAGAGCCAGAATACGCAGAAAGCCTGGTATGACAGAGATGCTAAAGAGAGAGCGTTTGAAATAGGGGACATGGTGTTGGTGCTAGATCCTGTCCGGAAGAACAAGATGAAAGATGTTTGGTCTGGACCCATGGAGGTAGTGGAAAGGATTAATGAGGTTACCTATGATGTGAGGAAGCCCCAGGTCCAGGGAAGTATGCAGACAGTGCATGTGAACAGAATGAAGGCTTACCATGCAAG
The DNA here is from genome assembly GCF_002925995.2 of Terrapene triunguis. Lineage (NCBI taxonomy): Eukaryota > Metazoa > Chordata > Testudines > Emydidae > Terrapene > Terrapene triunguis. Next base: position 1,609 of record NW_020678488.1, on the reverse strand, counting down.
GGAGGTAAATGTGAACATGATCTGTTATGCTGAGGAAGAGGCAGGGTCTGTCCCTTTAATTGACATGGTCGCTGAAAGCCAAGAGGAGACGCCTCTCGAGAGCATTGAGATGGGGGAGGATTTAACCCCCCCTCAAAGAAAGGAACTGCTGATGCTGTTAAAACACCACAAGCGAACATTCTCCAATAGGCCAGGGCTCACAGATAGGATGACACACTCCATTCAGACGGTGGGTCCCCGCCCAGCCCCTAGCAGAGCTTACAGGGCCAAGGGAGAGATGCAAAGACAGATCCAGGAAGAGGTGGAGAGCATGTTGACAATGGGAATAATCACCAGATCCCAGAGTCCCTGGGCCTCTCCCATTGTGATGGTGCCAAAAAAGGATAAGACCATGAGGTTTTGTGTGGATTACAGGAAGCTAAATGCTATCACCCAGCCTGACCCTTACCCCACACCCAGAATAGAGGATCTACTGGATACACTGGGAGGGGCAAGGTTTATAAGCACCCTGGACCTGACTAAGGGGTACTGGCAAATACCCCTAGATGCCGAGGCACAAGAAAAATCCGCTTTCATAGTGGAATCGGGCCTATATGAGTTCAAAGTGCTGCCCTTTGGGATGCGAAATTCAGGGGCTACGTTCATGAGACTTATAAACGAGGTCCTACGGGGATTAGAATCTTTTGCAAGGGCCTATATAGACGACCTGGCCGTATTCGGCGGTTCGTGGCAAGATCACCTGAACCACATAGGGATTGTGCTGCACCGGCTCAGGGAGGCTAATCTAATGGTTAAGGTTTCTAAATGCAGAATGGGAGCTGCTGAGGTGACCTACCTGGGGCACAGGGTGGGCAATGGGCAACTGCGCCCAGAGCCTTTAAAGGTAGAGGCCATTAACAACTGGCCAACCCCTAGAACTAAAAAGCAGGTCCAATCCTTCATTGGTCTGGCCAACTATTACAGGAGATTTGTGCAGGGATTCAGCGACATTGTTGCTCCCATCACAGACCTGACGAAGAAGGAAAAACCAGACCGGGTGCTGTGGACAGAGGCCTGTGAGCAGGGGTTTCAAAGCATAAAGAGTGCTTTGGCCAAAGAGCCTGTTTTGGCCAGCCCAGATTTTGAAAAGCCTTTTTTACTATGTACAGATGCTTCCAATATTGGGCTGGGGACAGTGCTAATGCAGGAGGGGGAAGGAGGTAAGAGACATCCCGTGGCATATCTAAGTAAGAAATTGTCCCCCACTGAGCAAAATTACGCTACCATTGAAAAGGAATGTTATGCCATTGTCTGGGCTGTCAAGCAACTTAAGCCCTATTTGTACAATAAAAAATTCACTGTGTTGAGTGATCATGCCCCTCTGGTCTGGCTGCACAAGGCCAAGGGCAACAACTCCAGGTTGCTGCGTTGGAGTTTGGCCCTTCAGGAGTATGAAATGGACATAGTCCACATAAGGGGAAAGGAAAATATTGTAGCTGATGCATTGTCCAGAGTGGAGAGCTCTTAGGATGCAGTCAGTGATGTTTGTGACATCCCTTCCTGCATCAATTTTGCGTTGGGGGTGTGACGTTATTGAGGTAATCTGGGACCATATAGATCATTGTTGCAA
>NW_020678487.1:0-5275 GCF_002925995.2 Terrapene triunguis | reverse complement strand
ATTGGTGCTAAGCACACCGGGTCAACGGACCCTTTGAAGTCCGCCTCAAGCCCCTCAGGCGGTGACAGTTTTGGCGCCCAACGGGGGGCTCAAGGCTGAAATTTAGCCTTGCCCGGATCCCTCCTGGTGGCCGACGGATTACGACGACGACCGACGCCCAGAGCGCTCACCGGTGACTTCATCGGGGGGCCTCGGCAGAGACGTGGTTTGCTCGACCCCGGAGGGCACAACGGTGCAACGCACACAGACAGTGGAGAAGCAGGGTGGGGAACCGGTCCCGTGGATAGAGCGACGGTGCAGAACCGGACCCTTGGATAAGGTAGGAACAGTCCAGTGGGGACTTTATCTGTTTTGACCTGGGGACGCCCAGTGTCTGCCTGTTTTGACCTGGGGACGCCCAGAGTCTCCCTCAGTATGGGGCAGGGACAGAGTACAGCCGGCAGGGGACAGTGTACACCCTTAGAATGCATTCTGGTGAACTGGAAGGTGTTTGGATCTGATCAGTTAATTAAAAGTAAATTGAAAAGGTTCTGTACAGTTGATTGGCCTCAGTACCAGCTGGAGTGCCAAGAAAGGTGGCCACCGGAAGGATCACTTAATTATAACACGATCCTTCAGTTGCTTTTGTTTTGTCAGAGAACAGGTAAATGGAATGAACATCTCTATGCGTATACGTTTATGGTGTTAAGAAATAGGACTGATATTTTGCTCAAGTGCCATTTGACTCCGACAGACTCGGTAGTATGTGCTGCTAAATCCCAGAACCCTCCCACTGTTGTAATGCCAGAATCGGTGTCCCCTTTGGCTCCTCCACCCCCACAGGCTTTAGAGAGTGCCCCCCCCGTGGGATTGTATCCGTTGATTACTGAGAGTGTGGTAGCCCGTCCAGGAACGCAAGAGCGGGCAGCACAGATAGTATCTGTATTTTCGCACGTACCTTTTGACCCTGTACATTTGGCCGCTTTCAAGGCAGAGGCTGGAGAATTCTCAACGAATCCAAGCAAGTTCATTTCTATTTTTGAAGGGTGTCTAGCAAGTTATAAGCCTGATTGGGATGATTGTAATATACTTATGAGAACCCTGTTGTCTGAAGTGGAACGGAATCAGGTTATAGCCAAGGCTAAGAAGGAGGAAGACAGAGAAGGCATTTAAGGTTTAAAAGGGAAAGCTATTGGACACCAGAGGTTGTATAGAGAGGAATCCTCAGAAGTGAGTGTGCTCGTCCTGGTTTGTTGCTTCAAAGCTTTGTACAGAAGTTATGTTACTGGAAAAGGTGTATAATGGCAATAAGTATGTGTTAATGGTTGGAGAAAAGGTGTATGAGTGAAGAGTGGAAGGTTCCTTTGGAAGTTAGAAGAAGCCGAGAAAGGGAGAAGAGGAAAAAGCACGGAATGAGTTAACTGAGAGGAAAATACAGCTGGCCTCAGTCCAAGGTCAGTGTTCACAGCCAAGACTTTGCTGACAACCAAGAGGAAGGGGGGTCTGAATGTGCCCAGGCTACTGTGAGATCAGCAAAATACTGCAAAGCATAATGAGGACAACAGAAGGGTTAAAAGGCAGTTTTGTTGAACAGTATTGGTTCAAGGATTTAAAAATTCCCCCACTCTGTTTTGACAGGTTTTGGTCAGAGACTTGGAGGAGTGGGATAATTCAGACAAAGCCCTCTTGTTGCAATATGTAGATGACTTGCTAATTGCTGCTGTGGGTCTAATCCCTTGTCTCAAAGCTACTGTGAGTCTCCTAAACTTTATTGGACTGCGAGGATACAGGGTATCTCAAAGCAAAGCCCAAATTGCTCTTTCAGAGGTTCAATATCTGGGATTTCACATCAGGCAGGGAGAAAGACAGCTCTCAAATGAAAGGAAGGAGGCTATCTGCCAAGTTCCTATCCCCAGCAACCGCAAAAGGCTTAGGGCATTCCTGGGCATGGCAGGCTTTTGCAGAATATGGATTCCAGAGTTTGGATTGTGGGCTAAACCTCTGTATGAATGTGTTAAGGGAGCAGAACATGACCCCTTTCATTGGTCCCCAGAAGCAGACAGGGCATTTAAAATCTTGAAAAGGAAGCTAATGGAAGCTCCAGCCCTTGGCTTGCCCGATCTATCTAAGCCGTTCCAACTGTATGTGCATGAACGAAAAGGGGTAGCTTTGGGAATGCTTACCCAGCTATTAGGTGCCTGGAAGCGTCCTGTGGCATACTTTTCTAAACAACTGGATCAAGTTTCAAAGGGATGGCCAGCCTGTTTGAGGGCGGTCGCAGCTACGGCTCTAGTCTTGGGGGAAGCGGAGAAGCTGACAATGGGAGGAGCTGTGCAAGTATATGTTCCTCATATGGTCCGTGCCTTGCTGGACACTAAGGGGGGCCTTTGGCTCACACAGGCTCGGGTTGCTCGGTACCAGGCGAAGCTGTTAGAGAATCCTGAAGTCACCCTGCAGATCTGTCCCTCCCTTAATCCAGCTACATTGCTGCCCGAGACAGAAAAGCAAGAACATGACTGTTTAGAAATCATAGATGTTCAGTATGCTAGCCGCCCAGATCTAAAAGATCAGCCACTCCCAAATGCTGACTCGGAATGGTATACAGATGGAAGTAGTACTGTTGTGAATGGGCAAAGGAGGGCTGGTTATGCCATTGTGTCTCTTCATGATACCGTGGAAGCTGAGAGTTTACCGGCAGGAACATCTGCCCAACTTGCTGAACTAGTGGCCCTAACTCGGGCACTCGAGCTGGCAAAAGCCAAACGGGTTAATATCTTTACTGACTCAAAGTATGCTTTTGGGGTATTGCATGCTCACGCTGGTTTATGGAAACAAAGGGGAATGCTAACAGCCCAAGGCTCTCCGGTCAAGCATGGGTCTCAAATTCTCCGACTTTTAGAGGCAGTACAACTCCCCTCAGCAGTAGCAGTGGTGCATTGCAAAGCCCATCAAAGGGAAGATCAAGATATAACCAAGGGCAATGCCAGAGCAGACAGGGAAGCTAAGCGAGCTGCTACCCTGAAATCACCAACTGAGGAGAATGCCCAAATGCATGCCCTCATCCCATCAGTGGGTGAGCTTGCAGCCCCTCAGTACTCCCAAGAGGACAGAAACCTGGCTGACAGTCTCGGTCTCCAGGAAAAGGAGGGATGGCTTTGTTCCACAGAGGGAAAAATCCTCCTGCCCAAGGGCTTGATTCGATCAGTGTTGCAGAAACTGCATCAAACCACACACGCAGGCAGAGAGGCTCTCACCCAGCTCATGACTAAATATTTTCTAACCTCTGGACTTAAACCCCTAGCATCACAGGTACAAGCTGAATGTTTAATCTGCCAAAAGAATAACCCTCGACCAGGAGTAGCAGTGCCACCAGCCACCCTGGAACCTACCCCAGGCCCAGGATTGGTGTGGCAAATAGACTTTACTGAGTTTCCCAGGACCCAAGGATACAGGTACCTCCTTGTCTTAGTGGATCGATTCAGCGGATGGCCTGAGGCCTTCCCATGTCGCAACAACACTGCCAAGACAGTGGCTCTTAAGTTTGTCAAGGAAATCATTCCTCGCTTCGGCCTTCCTCAGTGGATGGAATCTGATAATGGAACACACTTCACATCTCAAGTGGTTCAAAAGATATCAAGTGCTCTGCAAATCCCCTGGAAACTCCACACACCCTGGCGACCACAAGCCAGTGGAGTAGTGGAACGCACAAATCAGACACTCAAGCGACACCTCTCAAAGGTCTGTCAGGAGGCCTCTCTTAAGTGGCCTGATGCCTTGCCCCTTGTGTTACTTCGCATTCGTGCTCTCCCTAAGGGTAGGATAGGGCTTAGTCCCTTCGAGATTATGTTTGGAAGAGCATGGCCTATGAATGGTACCCCAGTTCTGGCAGGGGAATGGGAAATGGGGTGTGGTTTTTTGTCTCAGTATATGTGCTCTCTGTCTGCTGTTCTTTCTTCTCTTCACAGATACACCAAAGATTCACAGCCTCTTCTGCTGGATACTCCGGTCCACTCCCTGCAGCCTGGTGACTCCGTTCTCGTGCGGACCTGGAAGGACGAGCCTCTCCAAGAGCAGTGGAAGGGACCCCACACCGTCCTGCTTGTCACCCATACAGCGGCAAAGGTCGAAGGACACAAGAACTGGATTCATCACTCTCGACTGAAAGCAGTGCCCATTCCTAAACAGTGGACTGTCCAGCCTGCGGAGAAGACTGCTAACGACGATTTGGGACTTAAGCTGTTATTCAAAAGACAGTAAGGATCACTGGGAATGCGTTGTGATCTTTCTGAACAGTCACAACATACTCCTCGCGAGAACCCTGAACATTGGTTTTATTTTCTCACAGAAGGCGGACCTGGCCTGTGTATTTGGTCTTGTTATTTTTTGACTTGTTTAGTGTCAATAATTCTTATTGTACTCTGGGTATTTGGGTTGTGGTGATTACAATATGGGTTTAGGTTTAGGGTCTCTCACAGCATTTCTTTTTATCACAGAGGCAATTCTTCTGTTACCTACTGTTTCACCCACATCGCATGCAGGATGGGGAGCCATCCCTGCAGATATGGCTACCAACACATATGAGGCCCTGAAAATTGCCTTTGCCCGTGAGTTCAATCTTTCCAACTGTTGGATATGTGCCCAGACTCCCCATCATTCAGCGGAATTGCCCTGAAGAGTAGTACCCCAAAATTGGTCAGACTTTTGTCAAAGGTGGATGGTTACTAGCAGTAGCACCTCTAACGATTTAAGTTTGCCTATGATACCCTAGCCATAGAGAAAAGCATAAGTTCTGAGCTTTACCAGCTTCGACTGCTGGCTTTACAGAACCGTCAGGCCCTAGATTATGTGTTAGCCTCGCGAGGCGGGGTCTGTGCCCTTATTGGAGAAGAGTGTTGTACCTATGTCCCAGAGTTTTCACAGGACATTAACACGCACATCTTGTCAGCTGAACGGGCCTTTAATCAATGGAAGGCCCAGGAAGGGGAACCCACTATTTTGGATTCCCTTTGGGGTTGGATACCTGGTTTAGGGAAACTAGGAGATATAGGGGGAAGCATTGTTCGCATCTTGCTCACAGGTGTGGTAATATGTTTTGTTCTTGTTCTTTTGCTCATTTGCTGTAAAGTGCTCATAGGTAAGATTTGTACCTCCCCCTCTCCAGAGGTTCCCTTATATCCTCTCATTGATGATCCTGATTGTATGGAGCTTAATCGCATTCTGTCTTTAGAGTATGAGAAAACTCTCACAAAGGTTTGTTGAGTGTTCTCAAAGGAGGGATTGTTGGGGACCCCCCCCC
>NW_020678486.1:0-7131 GCF_002925995.2 Terrapene triunguis | reverse complement strand
TCAGAAGGTAGGAGTGAACATTATTTCCATTACAATAGAACTGAAATATCCTTTTATTAGTTACATCAGGAAATAGCTCTTTTCAGAACACCTTGCCCAAGGCAGAGATTTGCAGAAGTCAACTTGCTTATTATTTGAATCTATAATGCAGCCATGTGGGAACAGAAAGGAGATTGTTCTGAGTCTTTCACATGAATTGTCTCTTATTGTCCATACCTTTTGGAGTGGACCTCTACCATGAGTAACTCAGCCCAAGCACAGATACTGCCAAATGCAGCTGTCCACTAAATTGCAGCAGATATTACACCTAGGAGGAAATCCTGGGCCATTGAAACTAATGGGAATTTTGCCATAGACTTCAATGAGGCCAAGATTAAATATTTGGGGAGTGATGGTCGAGCATTCTCACTAGGGAGTCTTCTAAACTTGGAGGTCATTTCCATGGGTACACACGTCGAAACTCTGAGTTTTCAAGCACACTGTAAGACTCAGCTCTTTCTCTGAGTGCCATGTGGAGGTTTGGCTGTGTCATATATTGGCATGCATATTCATTAACACTTTCTAGAACATCGCTCCTTTGCTGAGCAGAGACAATGTCTACAATGGCTGAGTCCAAAGAAAATAAATCATTTCTGTGAATCGAATGGGCTTTCATTGATATGGTCAGCTCAGGTGCTCTACTGAGCATTATGTAGAATGAGTTTACATTAGTCTTTTCTCTGATGTTTTTTACTCCATCTTTCCTTGAATTTTATAGAGGGGAATTCTACAGTCTCTTTTGAGAGCAATTTTTGCTTGCAGATAGATAGATATATAGATAGATAATGATTTTTAGGATCTGAGATCTGTGAACAGGCAGGAGAGCTCTTTTAGCATTAACAATTTATTTATGGTCATCAATCCTGCACTTCCTTTAAAAGTGGGGGTAGGAAATAGCTTAGTAGAAATTTGCTATAATGTAACTAGCTGACCTCTGGTTCAGATTCTCTCTTTCGAAGGAATTTGGTCTGCAGAAGCATTTGGATTCACTGGTCTTTTTATGAAACACTGAATAAACACACAGAAATTGCCGGATTGGATCAGACCTGAGCTCCATCTAGTGTCTTGTCTCTGACACTGGCTAGTTCCAGATGTTTCAAAAGAAGGTTTCATAACCTTCAATAGGCAGGTGTGGAATAATCAGCCATTCCCCTCATCTTGCCCTGATCTCTAATATTTAGAGATTCATTTAAGTCCTGAAGCATGATGTTTCTTATCCCTTAAGCATCCACATCCATACACTATGCCATATAAAGCTGTCAAATCCCTCCAGTTTCTATTTGCTACCCAAGATCCATAAACCTGGAAATATTGAAAGCCCCATCATCTCAGGCATTGGCAACCTAACAGCTGGATTGTCTGGCTATGTGGACTCTCTCCTCAGGCTCTACGCTACCAACACTCCCAGCTATCTTCGAGACACCACTGGAGCGGGTGGGTGGAGGGCCTGGAGCGAGGCTAGAGAAAGGCAAGGAGAATACTGAGCCAGGGTTCATAACCGAAATCTGGAGCCAAGAAGGGTCACGCCAAAGTCATAGCCAGAGACCGGAGCCAAGAGTCAAACCAGAGTCAACAGCGAAGAAACCGGAGGGCAGGGCAGGGCAGCGTGGTACATGCAGGTGGGAACGAGGATGATTTACTGGAGCCCTAGAGACCCCTCATCGTGGGACTTCCTTCCTAGGAATAAAAGAAGGACAGCAGGATGACAAAGATGTCTCTGACCCTGGGGTCCAAGCCAAGGGGAGCTCCCATCCAGGATGCCAGGATGCCATCACCCTCCCTGTTCATTTCCCACTCAGAGACCCCCTAGCCGGAGGGGAGAATAAAGGGCAGAAAGCGAAGATGCCCCTGGGGGAAAGGCTCTAGGCTGGGACCCAGTCCACTTCCCAGATCTACACCCAGGATTGTGTGACCAGGATGACAGCCCTTCTTCTACGTCTCAGTTCCCACCTGCCAGATGGGGAGGATCCTTCCCTGCCCCAGAGTTAGTGGGGAGTTTCATTCCTGGCTGGGAAGGGTTCAGATACCAGGTGGGTGGATTGGGCCCCAGGTGGGGGATGGTCAGACATTTGCTGCGTCAGGGGGGATACGGGCCATGGGAAGGTCTGAGCAGTGACGACACGGGAGGGGCTTCATGTCAGGCCACCCCTCCCAGACTGCAATGGCTATTGAGCATAACCCTTATTTCTGCGGATGCTCTCATTTCTGGGCCATCCCCACAGCCCGGACAGCCTGATTCTTCCAAACCAGTATCTGGCCTGGCCCCAGCTCCAGGGGTCAGGGTGGGGCATGGTGTTGAGAATGAGGTGCTTGGCCTTGGTTTCTCTCAGTGCTGTGGACTCTATGGCCGCTCCCCCCAGCCCTTCCCCGCCAGGCACAGTGAGACAGAGCAGTACCTGGTCATGTGAAGGGGCGACCCTTCAAGCACCTGATGTTAAATAGCTGGGCCATGACCTTGGCTGTAATGTCCTCCTGCTGCAAGGGAATAAGGATCAATCAGAGACTCGGACAGCCACGAGAACGAAGGGTATTAACGGTAGGGGGAGCCAGCAAAATTTCCTCCCCACTCCTCCCCAGGTCTGAGGGACGGATTCCCCAACCCAACCCCCAAGACGAAAATCTTGTCTCTTCTCTAGCGACTTCCAACCCCTCTCCCACCATTGTGGAATGAACTCCTGCCCCCAGTCCTCTCAGTCCTCCCGTGAGAGCTGTTCTACCTCCCAACCCAGCGAGAATCCAGCTCCGCTCCCCAGAATCCCCTCAGCCACCCTCTCCCCCTGCAGCTGAGGGGTTGGGAAGCTTTGGGCAGTAGTGCCATGGGATGAGAGGAAGTGAACACCTTTTCCCAAGGGATGCCCCAGTCCTTAACATGATGCCATGGACAGTAGCTCTGGTGAATGGGGCACTTAAGCAGCCTAAATAGGGAGGCCTTAGTTCTATAGGCGTCCCAATGGGCAGCTGGAGCTAGTCTCCGAGAGGCTCGTTTCCATGGGGTCCCATTGCCCAGATGGGTTTCTTACCCTTCTTCTGCAGCAGGAGCCTGTGCAGCCAATATATCCCACCACTGGCTTGCCGGCTGATGTCGTTGGCTGGGTGAGATACATAGAGACCCAGCTGCAGCACAAAGTCGCCTGCCTTCAGGAAGTCGGAGGAGCTCTGGTGGAAGGAAGAGGAGAGGGGATTCCATCAACATTCTCCGTTTAGCTCTCCAGCTCCCCTGGGCCAGAGCTCTGCTCCCATCCATCTGTAGGAGGCGCTGGGGGAGAGGAGCGAGAGCCCTCTTTCTCTCTGCCCCCAAAGGAGCTTGGAGCAAAGGGACCAGGGCAAGGGCCCTCTATGAGCACTCGCTGCCTAGCTGCTCCAGAATAAAAAGGGCCCTCAGGCCAGGCACAAATCTGCCAGCCAGTGGCCTATGGAACGCAGTCCCTTACGGACGCAGGGGGGAACAATTAGCCAGGGGATGAGGAACTTGACTCAGGCCCTGACTCTGCAGGATGCTGGGGTCAAAGGTCACTTACGTCAAATCCACGTAGGGAGGTGGCAAATTCAAGCAGGGCAGCGCTGCTCTGTATGGCCCTAGCTCTCTCCTGGGTCTTTTTGGAGTGGAGCCAGAAATGGACATGCTGTGGGAGAAGGAGGCAGGGGGGAGGGTCAACGGGCAGGTGTACATGCTCTACAAACAAGCCTCTCCCCCTCCCCATGGGGCTGAGACTTTGTGCTCAGAGTGGAATAGCTGACCCCTGGTCGCAGAGCTTGAAAAGGGGGTTCATGACACTGTCCACGTCTTGCTGGGCACAAGCTCATTGTCTCTCCAGGCTGGGACAATGTTCAGTCTTGGGGCTGGTCTATTTGCTCTGAACCCCTGATCCATGAACAGCACGTCAGGATCAAGGCACATGCCCTGGACCCCAGACCCCAGCTGCAAAGGCCTTGGTAGGATCGATTGAACGGCCATGAGGACAATCCCTATGGGAACTGCAGTGTCCCTAGGACAGAAGAGCTGATTCCCTGAGGCTCCTCCTCTATCTCAGGGTCTCCCTAGAGAGAAGCCAGAGACTTTTCTCAGAGGCCCATATCCTGCATCTCACAGGGGTTTCAGTCTCTCAGTCCCCAGCCAGGCCTGGTGCTCACTGATAGTGCTTAATGCAACTGTGCAGAGGGCTGACAGTCCCAGCTCCTTCCCCCTGCACTGACAGCTCTGGGAAAGTGTGGCCGGCTAGGTCCAAGCAGGGAGGACACAATGGAAACGTGGCTGTTCTAGTCTCTCCTTTGCAGCCCTCCCACGGAGCTAAGAGGAAATTCCACCCCAGACCGTCCCATTCTACTCACCTCCAAGAGGTGCTGCAGCTTGTCCAAGGTGGGGGTCTCTGTCAGCAGGCCCCTGAGCATGGTGTCCAGGCTCTGTAAATAGCTCTTGTGCAGAGCCTGCAAGAAGAGGGAGCACCCGTCAGTCATGGGACATGGGGCTACACCAGTCAGGGGACAATTAGGAGGGTTCTCCAGGAGCCCTGGCAAGACTCAAAAGGCACATCCTGGCCTCTCCCATTCACATCACTCCAGGGACACTTAGCAAGAGTTCATGGCCAGATGCCTGCTGCCTCTTCAATCCTTGCTCTTAGCAGCTCTCTATGCAGGGCCTGGTACCCAGCAGACTATGGAACAGCCAAGCTTCAATGGGTGGGAGGTAGGATCCCCAGGAGAGTCCAGGCAGGAGATCAGAGAATGAGGAGAGGAGGAAAGTCTGCCATCAGCCATGGAGGGGTAACGCAATCCCCTCTGGAGGGAAGGGGCCCTCCCTGCCAGTTTGTGTCAGGCCTGTTCCCAGCTCTGCTCACCCCTCCCCTATTCTCAGCAGCTCCATCAAAGCGAGGGAGCAGGGACCAGAGCCTGCTCCTGCTCCTGGGACAAAGAAGTAGGATCAGGACCTACCCGGAACTGGGGGGTGTCGTTCCCAGTGCCCATGGTAACGATCCGGTGTAGAACAGCCCGCAGGAGGCGAGATTCCAGCTCCAGGGCAAGCGGCGGCTTCAGTTTGCTGGCAGGAGAGAGGAGCCTGTCGTACACTTTGCAGCACCAGCGTGGTGCTAGCACTGCCATGGACATGACCCCCTCCCCCGCAGTGATCCCCTCCCTACAGCCACTGAAACGTTCCTGGAGTGAAATCAACCCCCCACCCAGGAAAGAGGGGATGTTCCCACCTCCTCTGCTGGGGGATGGGAACAGCCACAGCTGGGGGTAACCTAGCCAGAGGAGGATCTGTGACTCCTGGCTCTGGGCCCGATCAGCATCAGGGTTAGGGCAGCTGGACGGGAGGGTCCTGGTACCTGAGATTGCAAACCGCAGCCATGGAGCTGGGCATGATGGAGCTTGGCTCGGACACCACGGGAAGATTTTCAATCAGCTCCTGGGAGACCCCAAGGAAACAAAACTGGTGTGAGACTCAGGCCCCGCAGACGCACAGGCACTTCCCAGGGAGGAGGGCAAAGTGCTCTGCAGAAACAGCCAGTGTCACCCCCACCCCCAACCAGCTGGGCCCTCCATTCCTCCCATCCATCAAACTTCCTTCCCCACTCCCACCCAATTCCTCCCACCCAATTACTCCCTCCCCTCCCCTCTCCTCCCCTCTGGGCTTACAATTCCCCTACTGCCAGGTCCCAATCAGTGTCAGAATTATCCCCTTCCCTGCCCCTCAGCCCCAGGAAGCCCTGTCCTCTGCTTCCCCCTCCAGCCCCATTAACTCTTCCTCCCATGTCTGGATCCCTCGCCCCAGGGGCCGGGCACCGGGTCCCACTCACCGCAATGCTCTCCACAAGGGCCGCTTTTGAAAAGTGGGGCTCCAAGGTGTCCCGCCGCTACTGCTGTGCCGAGAAACACAGACTCGGGACAGCTTGGAGGAAGCACACCTGTTTGTCCCTGTCCTCCACCAACTAGGAGTGGGATGGGGGGAGAGAGAGAGATCCTGTTACATTGGGATCTCCCTGCCCAACCCAAACCATCTCCAGGGCTCAGGACCTCCATGGGGTTGGACAGGGAAAGCCGTCCCCTTCCCGAAACCAGTGTCGCCCTGCACAGACAGGGGCTGTAACTTGGACAGTGTCTGCGAGGAGCGGACACCTTGGCCTGTGTGGGACAAATGTTCTCACTTTGGGGTGTCAGATAACAGAGGAGATGTGTCCCCCCATTGGGGGTGAGGGATTCTCTGGTACAAGACCCCCCTGCCCGGGTGAGGATGGAACAAGGAGCAGGACAGACTTGGTGGCAGTGCACCTGGGGGATTTTTGTACCTCATCTCTGCCCTAGAGATGCTGCTCGATGACCCTGATGGTGTCTTGTTCGGGGGACACATCCTCCTCCTCTTCCTCCTCCTCCTCAACCCACTCCTCCTCTTCCTCCTTCTCCCCCTCGACCCACTCCAGCTGGGCACTGGGTGTCTCTGCACCAGGGAGGGAAGGAGAAAGTATAATCCCTTCTGCTGCTGGGGGGATACAGTGGACAGAGAAGGCTCCATGTTTCCCCCTTCTCTGTAAGAAACCCCATGGCAGCGAGGGCCCCACCCTGCCCCTCCCAGAGATGGCCTCAGCTCAATCAGCCTCAGGGCCCCATGGCAGTCAGCCCCCTCCAACGTCATCAGGGGAGGCTGGAGCTCCCCGACTCCACCCAGCATCCCCTGCCATGGGGCGTGGCTGTGCCACGCCCACTGGTGTTAATAGGGCTCACATGGGTAAGTCCCGGAGCCTTGGTGAGCTGATGGGAAAAGGGTGTTACTAGTCCTCCACCAACCCAGTCCTCCCTTTCCCCTGGGTCTCCCCTCACCTGCAAAGAGGGAGCCTTCAGCCTCAGGGCTGTCAGACCCCATGGAGGAGCTGCTGGCCCCTCAGGAGTAGGCGGAGCTGCTGGTATTTGTCCCAGAGTCACTCATCTCCTGCTCTGGGCTGGCAGGGGGCTCCTCAGTGGCCAGGGTGGTGGATGGCTCCTGCTGGGCCCTGGGGCGCAGCTCCTGGCTCCTCAGCTTCCTGTCAAGGGAGCCCCAGAGCTGTCTTGCCCAGCTCCTGCCCTCTCCTGGGTCCCTCCTCCATAGCTGTACCCGGGGCC
>NW_020678485.1:0-2420 GCF_002925995.2 Terrapene triunguis | reverse complement strand
GAGGCCCTGGGTTTGACCCCAGTTACCCAGGGGGAGGACAACCTTCCGCCAGCGGGCCCCGATCCGGGTGCTGACTTAGTCCCGCCCCCCCCCTCCTGCTCCCGGTTCTGCCGCCCCCGATTTAGTTTTGGGGGAACCTTTGACCCTACCTGCCAGCCCGGCCGCGCCTGCCATCTCGTGCGCAGCCGCCGAGCCCCTTGGGGCGACGGCTGTTGCTGAGCAGCCGGTTTCTACCCCCGATCCCGCCCCTTCCACACTTCCTGCCCCTGAAGCTTCCCCAGTCCCTGCTGCCTCCGTCCCCTTGGATGCAGACCCTAGCCAGGGGGAGCCGCAATCTAGCGGTTTGGCAGCAGGGGATGGGGAGCTCGTTCCTGTCCTTGATCCTGTCCCCTCTCCTGCTGCCCCCGAGGTGTCTCTTCCTGCCACCTCTGGGTTCACTGCTCCCCCCGGGGTTGTCGCATTTCCGATGCCTGCAGACGACCCTCGGGGGACGGCTTTCGTGTCTCCCCTTCCCGCCACTGTTGGGGCTGTGTTGTTCCCTCAACCGCCCTCTCCTTTGTCGGGGATAGGGACGGGCAGCCCGGCGCAGCGGCGCCGGAGCTCGGCCCCTTGTTTGTCCGTGGGCCGCGAGGACCCTTCGGGGGCCCTGCCAGAGGACGGCGGCGGCTTGGCCGCTGCCTCCCCCTCTGCGCTGCGGGATGAGCTGCGCCTCTTTCTATCGGATACCCGTGGTTCCCAGGGTAAGGTGCAGCTCGCCCTTCGGCGCTGGGGGGACTTCCATCTCGTCCTCCGGGCTGTGGAGGCACTTTTGGGGGAGGGGCGGGGGTCCGATCGGCGAGACTTCGCGGCCTACCGGCAGGCCCGCAGATTCCGCGACTCCTTGTTGGCCTTCGGGGTCGAGCATGGGATCTTGCGGGGCCCGCTGGAGGCTGTCGATGCCTCCGCCCGTGAGGATCTGCCCCAGCCCTCAACATGACAGTCACCACCTTTGCATCGTTGAACGCCTGGGGCTGTAGGGTGGGCCTCCGCAGGTGCCAGGTGCTCTCCTTCCTTCGGGAGGGGGGGTACTCTGTGATTTTCCTGCAGGAGACTCATTCGGCTCCGGCCGTCGAGGCTAGCTGGCGGCTGGAGTGGGGAGACGGGGTTTATTTCAGCCACCTCAGCGCCCACTCAGCTGGAGTGGCCACCCTGTTCTCCCCGGGGCTGCGGCCTGAGGTGCTGGGGGTCGCCGAGGTTGTGCCGGGCCGCCTGCTGCACGTCCGGGCCCGTGTGGAAGGGCTAGTTCTAAATTTGGTCAACGTTTATGCCCCGAACAAGGGCCCGGACCGCGTGCCTTTCTATCGGCGGGCGGCAGCCTTCCTCGGCACTCTGGATTCTCGCGAGTGCCTGGTCCTGGGCGGGGACTTTAACACCACTCTCGAGGACCGGGACCGCTCAGGGCTTGAGACTTCCCAGGCGGCCGCGGGCGTCCTCAGGGAGATTGTAGACCATCACTCCCTAGTGGACGTCTGGCGCGACCACCACCCGGACGACGATACCACCTTCACCTATGTCCGGGTGGAGGACGACCGGTCGCACCACTCCCGGTTGGACCGGATCTATCTGTCCCGCTTTCATCTGGCACGGGCCCATGCCTCCAGCGTCCAGCCGGCCCCGTTCTCGGATCACCATTTGGTGTCCGTGACGGCCTCTCTCAGCTCTGAGCGGCCGGGGCCGGTCTATTGGCATTTTAATAATAGTTTGCTGGAGGACGTGGGCTTCGTGGCTTCCTTCCAGGTGTTCTGGCTGGCCTGGCGGGGGCAGCGGCGCGCCTTTCCCTCGGTGCGGCGGTGGTGGGACGTGGGGAAGGTCCGCGCGCGGCTCTTTTGCCGGAACTACGCCCGGGGCGCCAGCCGGCGGAGAGATGCGTTCATGGGGCAGTTGGAGCGGGAGGTCTTGGAGCTGGAGAGGCGTCTGGCCTCAGGCCCCGAGGATCCACCCCTCTGCGAGGCGTACCGTGAGAAGCGGGAGGAGCTCCGGGCCCTGGAAGACCACCGGGCCCGGGGCGCGTTCGTTCGATCCCGCATCCGTCTCCTTCGGGAGATGGATCGCGGCTCCCGCTTCTTCTACGCCCTGGAGAAAAGGAGGGGGGCCAAAAAGCATGTCACCTGCCTCCTGGCGGAGGACGGCTCCCCCCTCACGGATCCGGAGGCGATGCGTGGAAGGGCCAGGGCCTTCTACGCCGCTCTTTTCTCCCCGGATCCGACCGACGCCGAGGCCCGCAGGGTGCTCTGGACCGGGCTCCCGACGGTCAGCGCAGGCGACCGAGACCGGCTGGAGCTGCCTCTTTCTCTGGCCGAGTTCTCGGAAGCCCTCCGGCTCATGCCCACCAACAAATCTCCGGGCATGGACGGGCTGACCGTGGAGTTCTACCGCGTGTT
>NW_020678484.1:0-2920 GCF_002925995.2 Terrapene triunguis | reverse complement strand
ACTGCTGAGCTGGAATTGATATGCAAACTAGACACAATCAACTCAGGATTGAATAAGGACTGGGAATGGCTGAACCATTACAAACATTGAATCTATCTCCCCTTGTAAGTACTTTCACACTTCTTATCAAACTGTCTGTACTGAGCTATCTTGATTATCACTTCAAAAGTTTTTTCTCTTACTTAATTGGCCTCTCAGAGTTGGTAAGACAACTCCCACCTGTTCATGCTCTCTGTATGTGTGTATATATATCTCCTCAATATATGTTTCACTCTATATGCCTCCGAAGAAGTGGGCTGTAGCCCACGAAAGCTTATGCTCTAATAAATTTGTTAGTCTCTAAGGTGCCACAAGTACTCCTGTTCTTTTAGCTCAAGAAAAAGTTGCTGAATAGACAAAGGAAAGACAAAGATATCCTAGCAACAGATGAGAGACGCACAATAAAAGCCAAGGAGTTCCTCTACAGTCAACATGATTAAGAAAAAGAAACAGATAGTTGAAGGCAGTAGAGGTTGTTCCCTGTTGGAACTGTCTTTGGAGTAGATGGCCTTGAAACTTTAAGCTAGTAGAATTCCCTACCAGGTCTCATACAAGAATATGGATCCCAACAGTAGGGATTTTTTACAAAATATATCTTTGGAAAATACATATTATGTTTACACCTCAAGCTATCAAAGCAGTATTGTAAGTACAGTTAAAATAAATTAGTATTTTGGTCCACCCCAATCATTGTTAGCAAAGAGCTTACGGCATCCCTAGCAGAGTCACTAATGTTCATCCAATTTCAGAATCAATACTACAAGACAGCAGAGTTGCAGGGACGAAGCGAGTATATCTCAGACTCTTGGAGGGGTTAATTCACAACAAATGTGCTCATTCTCTAGGGAATGCTACAACAATCCCAGAGTTCAAAGTATACAAAGTCTCCCCAATGTGTTTCTCCATCATGATCCGTGTTGTTCAGCTCTACACCTTCTCAGCCCAGGGGGTAGACAGAATATGTTCCTCACTGGAACCAAAAACCTGTTCCAAAACCCAAATACCAGCTTCCTTTCTGAGACCCAGATCTCAGATCCTTCCTCCAATATTGACAGCTGAAACTCTTTTTAGGGTATGGCAGGTAATTTTCCTCCCCAATGTGAAAGGTCACTGGTTTCTTCATCCTCTTGCTTTGGTTGCAATACAAACACCCCATCAAAGATTCACATCACAATTGTTAACATTCTATATAGCAAATAGCACTGACTTGATCAAACAACACATACATCATGACCTTTAATAAACATAGTCCTTTTTTTTTTTAATGATCCAGCCATTTTTCACTGTGCAACTTGTGCACACTTCAAGTCTACCTAGAGGAGCACTCAAGGAGGTAAATATATTATGCTGCCAAAAATCATAAACCTGCTCAAAAAGTAAAATTAAGAGATAAAGAAAGAGATAGCAAACCAACTGATCTTGAACCAAACGCAGAACGATTCTCTTTGGAGAAAACACAGCTATTCCTGAGTGAACTCTGAACAAGTCATCAACAGTTATGCCTGGTTCTTTAAAAGGGATATTTTCCTACTATATAGAAATGCTGTATAATTAACAATGAAAGGTGTAATGCAGACATGCATCAGTGATACCAGTCAGTTCTGTGTTCTTGGGGAACCAGGGCACAGTATCCAGCCTGTCTGACTCATGAAAGACACCCACCCCCAAAACCAAAACCGATCAGAGAAAAGACTTGCAGAGAGCAGTGAAGGGTGGTGAGAGATACACCTAGACCCCTTCTGACAAGGGAGACAAGATTAAGGCAAGTCCCCATGCCTCATCTGCATCAAAGATGGGACAGGGAGGCATCTCCATTAGCATACACAATGGAGAACAGAGATTCTAAGGCAAGAACCGCACTGCACTCTGGGACCAGAAAAGCAGGGAAGCACTGCATCATGGGGGATCTCTGCTCCAGATGTTAATGAACCTACGCCTGCACACAACCAGCTCAGCAATTATCAGACCAATTCTAGTAATAAATCCTTGATTGATATCCAAAATACTAAAGTTGCCTAATTGCATTGTGAGCTCCCTGCAAGAAACACCACCCATAGCCAAGAGTGATCAGCTCCTAACAGGACCCTCTGTTGCTTTTTACAGCTCCTATTGTCTAGCCTAAAGAAAACCCTTGCATCATCAGTTTACCCATAAAGAAATCTAGTGTTCTCCCTTGAATCATTGTCTTTTCCCTACAAAAAAACCCTACTCACACTCCAGTAAGTGTTCTGATGCATGGACCCAAACTCTGCATCAGTTCCACTGGGATTTCATCTTCTCCTGACTGATAGTGCTGGGGACCACCATCACCTGGAAACCCCAACCAGTTCAAGCTTCGTGGAGCGGTGAGATGCTTCTCTCTCTCTCTCTCTGTGTTTTCCTTTCTACCTCAGGTATTAACCTTTAATAAGGTAACTGTTATGTTGGTTTAGGCTCTCCTTGTGTAGTTATTATTATTCAATAAATAACTTTTATGGTTAAGCTGGTTGCTTCTTTCTCTCTCTCTCTGAACTTTACTCTTTGGTGTTTTTAGCTTCCCCATTTACTCTGCAGCAATGCTTCTTTTACCTAAGCTTTTACCTAAGCTAAGTAGTGCCCAAAAATACTGTGGGGTTTGCTCATCAAGTGGGTTACTACCAGTATAATTGTGACGTGAAAGTGGGGATAGGGATGTGCTGAACCTGTGACATACAAGGGTGGCAGCTTGAAAGTGCACTGAAAGACCCGCTCTGCTCTGAGAGAGAGAGAGAGAGTGTGTGTGAGCAGGGCCGGCTCTAGCTTTTTTGCTGCCCCAAGCAGCAAAAAAAAAAAGCGCCGCCCCCGAGCCCCCCCCAGCCGAGTGGCCGCGCCGCCCCCCCCAGCCGAGCGCCGCGCCGCCCCC
>NW_020678483.1:0-4007 GCF_002925995.2 Terrapene triunguis | reverse complement strand
AGAGAAGTACACTCTATTTGGGCCAGGATGTGTCAGCTCTGCCTAAGTAAAACAGTCATTAAAAGTGGGGAAAAAATATAAATCTGTACAGAACTTTTTGTAAGGGTGTAAACTATAAATCCATCAAAAATAAGAAAGAAAACTCTTTAATTACAGAGCATTCTGGGGAGAGGTGAAATTGGAGATCTTGAAAAAGGTAATGGGGTTGAACTTCTTGCCTGTATGAATATATGCTACTTTGTTCAGGACAGAAATTGATCAGGAGCAAATAAAGAATTTAGGAAGTCAAACCTTGAAATAAATGAAAACTGTTAATCAATTATTCCAGGAATTTCTTGTTAAACAAAAGTGTCAACCTGGTGGTAATGTTGTTTATTATAGATCTGATTTTCAGAACACCCACAGCTTCAGTTGAAGTCCACTCAGCAGTTTTGAAAACCAGGACCATAGTGCCATGTCTGTGACATTTCAGATATTCTGAGGATGGCAGGAAGACATTTAAGGTATCATCTGCCTCATCCTAAAAATGCAGCTTATGGTCTCAAAAATATCATGTCAAAGAATACCGTGACTGATATTATCCAATGCTGCTGTGAAGTCTACCAAATTTAAAGTGATCAAGGATGTGAATTGAACTCATTAAATTATATATACACCTTCACCAGCATATTTTTATTTGAATCTATTATATGAGTTCTTGTATCCATTTACCTTTAAAACAAATTAATGTGTCCGTTCTGCAGATTTTTTAAAAAATATAGCTTGTCTTCCAGGACAGGAAATCAAACAAGTAAAATGATTTACTGCCTTTCCTTGTCCTGTTTATATAATGACATTGCTTTGCATCTGTTTACAGGTCACTTTTATCTAAGCTCCCAGCACAGCTTAGAAGAAGAATACGCATCACAAAACCAGACTGCTCTACTGTAGGACAAAACATTTTTAATTCAAATTCTAATATGACAATGACTTTTTGTTCATGTCGTTGACTCTGGATTGCCTGCCATTCTTGCCAAATTGTTCTACTTTGTACCAAATATAGGATTCTCCCAATCAATACTTTGCAGAAAAGGAGAGTATCCCTTTAAATTACAATTTGTTTCAAGTCTTTACATTTTTCTAATCTTCAGCGGGCAGATTGCCTGTTTTGTAGCAGATGGCCCATGGTTAAACACTACTGCACTTGAAAAAAGAATGCTAAGAGCATTCTTCAATGCTGCTTGCTATCTTAAAAATAAATAGAAAAAAGAAAATAAGCTTTCAATAGCAAACCATTCATTTTTCTGATAATGGCCTAGAATTATCTTTTAGTGTGTCCTAAACCAGAATGATGCTCTGAGTCACAATTTTTTTTTCACCAGGAACTCAAACCTGCTTTTTATTGCAATTTGTTCTCTTAACCTAGCATGGTAACAGAGAGGGCTCCAATTTTAAAAACAGCCTTTAATTTTGCAGGTGGGTGAAAATAAAATTGGCCTGAAATCTGTGCAAAATATATAGTTATTACCTTATTCAAACTACAAATTCAGAGCCACATTCTGTCATTGAATGCTTGTATCTGGTTCCCCCGGTGTTTAAATAGAAGCCACACATGCACCAGAGAGCAGTAGTTGCCTCTCATGTGACTGGGTCTTTAGGTTGCTATAGAGAGTCAGGACTTTTCCCAGGTTTGCTGTGATGTGTCAATAGTTTCTGACCCAGGCTCTGCTTTTGAGTGCACCATTTTCATGTAAGCAGCTTTACTTGACCCGAGGCATAATGTTTTAAGGTACAAGGGCCTGATCATACTTCCATGGAAGTCAAATGGAAGTTTTGCCACTGACTTCAGTGGGGAGTAGGACTGGCCTAGAATTGCCACCTGAAGCCTGTCAGAGACCAGGGTGAATGAGCTTCAGCTGCACAACCTCCTGTTGCAAAGTGGTACAGATTCATCACTAGTGTATCGAATCTCTGCTGCAGACCCCTATCCTGTGCAGTGATGAGTGCACCTTGGAAGGCATTAGCTCCCCAGCTCTCATTGAGTTCAGTGAGAGCTGAGGACTT
The DNA here is from genome assembly GCF_002925995.2 of Terrapene triunguis. NCBI lineage: Eukaryota > Metazoa > Chordata > Testudines > Emydidae > Terrapene > Terrapene triunguis. The sequence goes on along the minus strand of NW_020678483.1, from coordinate 1,964 downwards.
GGGGGGAGGGGCTTCTATCATCCCAGCAGGGGAGTTTGCTGGGATAACAGAGAAAGAAGCACCTCCTTCAAACATGGTGTCCTCTGCCTGAGGGGATGGTGTTGGAAACTCCCACCCAAGACCCATCTATTGCTGGGGTGGCAGGCAGGGATCATGCACTGGTGGTCTTTAGGTTGGCAGGGCTTCTTTCCTCTTCAGCCTCCTCTCCTTTCTTCAGGTTGGTGGGTCTCTAGTCTGGGAGAAGGGAAGCCTCAGACTCTGCCATTCCTCACAGGATTCTGTAAGTGATGCCCCACCAAGCCCACCTCAGAGAGCCCTCTGCCGAGGTGGTGTCAAGTAAGCAGGACTATCTGCTGGGGTGCCAGGGCCCTCTACACCACGGGCTGGGGTGTGTCCCAAAGAGCAGGAACAGCACCAGTCAAACCCTCCACCTCAGCTTGCCAGAGAGCAATACTAGCAGTTACACTGGCTCTGGTGCACCAGCGTGGAAGAAATCCCAGCCTACCTGCTGCAGCAGGAGCAACAGTAGCAGCTGGAAGCTCCCTCCTTTCCTGCTGTCCAAACACGCGGTCCATCGGGAGCAGCTGTGGTGGTCAAGTGGCCCCAGCTCATACATCTGCTACCCAAAAGAGGAAAAATCCAAGACAATCTGTATGTAAGGGGACTGTTGCCCCTTTACTAACATTCAGTGGGGGTGTTTTGGTTGGCTAGCTCCCAGCACTAAAAGAATGGAGAGAGGCCAATTCTCCAGGTCAACCTCAGCCTCTGAGCCTGATTGACAGGGCGGGCAGACTAATCGGGGAGTCAGGAGGATAGGGGGGTCCTGGCCTCTGTGTGAGCTGGAATTGCCTGGGTCAGACAGCGTGGGGCCAAGCTAAGGAGAAAGCAGGGGCCCAAGCTGAGCTGGGGAGTAGAGCTTTGCCAAATCCAGAGGGGCCAGAAAAGCAGCCACAGAGCCAGAGACACAGCCCAGGGAGAGCAGATCCTGTGCTGGGAGCAGAGCTGCAGCCACAGAGCCAGGTGTGGTGAGCAACTGGGGCCAGCCAAGGGGGGACCTTGGGCAAAGGGCCCAGTGCAGAAAGATACCCCCAGCCAAGGGTCTTTGCAGGCCAGACTGGGAGGGGGATCTTAACCCGACGGGGCAAAGCCCAGAGGTGTGTGGCCACCACCATTGCAAGTGTCCAACCCACAGCATCCCTGCAGCACTGCCAGGGCCTGAGAAGGAGACCTGGGACCTACAAGGAACCGACTGTGAAGTGCCCTGATGTCCAGAGACACTGTTTGTAATGTTCCCGGCCACAGAGCGGTGTGATGTGTTTTCCTTTAACCTTTCCCATTTTTCCTTATTCTTTTTTTAAATTAATTGTTAAACAACTTGTATTTGCTTTAAATTGTATGAAATGATCAGTGGGTCAGGGAGGAGCCCAGTGCAGAGAGAGTACCCTGGAGTGGGGACACCCTAGCCTGTGTCCTAGGTGACCACACCAGGGTTGGGGGGGTCGAGCCCCCCAGGAATCCTGGGCCCAGCCTTGTCAGGGTTACGAGGACTCTGCCAGACAGGAGAGTGGAAGGGGAGTCCTCGAGGGCAGGGAGGCCTCTGGGTAAAGGAAGTGGGAGCGAGGACTCAGATCCTTTCGCTAGCCCATTTCACTGGGGTAGTGCAGAAGCCAGGAAAGTTCCCCACAATAGCAGAACCATTTCCCCCGCTTACATGTAGCTGCAGTACCTCCGGCACCTCTGGGCTTGCTGCATCTGTTATGAAAGTAAAAAAAATTGCTTCAGCCCTGACACCTCTTTCATTACAAATAAAGCACTGTATAGCAGGCTGAGCAGAGGAGGCCCTATCAGTCCCATCCACACACCCACCAGCTCCCTGAAGACAGGGCCGGCTCCAGGCACCAAGCACCCAAGCTGGTGCTTGGGGCGGCACCTGGAGGGGGGTGGCGGCGCGGCGCTCTGGCCGC
>NW_020678482.1:0-7198 GCF_002925995.2 Terrapene triunguis | reverse complement strand
CCTCCTCCTTATCAGCTTCAAGTCTGCTGGCCACGTTCCCAGCTCAACCTGGCCTTGACTTTTTTGGCTCACAGGCATTTTTGCATTGCTGCTTAGGAGTGTCCGCCCCCGCCCTCCCCACTCCCCCCACCCCTTTTCCCCCGCGCGCTTATGCACTGTTCACGCCCCTTCTTTTGGAGGAGCCGGCTTTTCCTTTTGGTGTTTGTGCCTTCCCCCCGCCCCCTCCGTTGGCACCCTCCTCCTCAGCCTGCAGCCTAGCGGGGAGGAGTGGTTGCTTTTTCCTTGCTTCCCCGTCCCCCACCCCAGGGGTGCCCTCCTCCCCTCTCTGTAGTCCCATTTTCCCTGCTGGTTGCAATGGCGGGGGACTCTGCTCCTGCCCCCACCCCCGCCACTGGCCCTGCTCCCGCCATTGCCCATGCTCTTGCCCCTACCCCACTTTCTTCCTCTGCCCTGTTGCCCCCGCCTGCCCCAGTGGCCAGCCCTTCGGCTGGCCCTGCCCTGGACACCGCCGCTGCCACGGCTGCCCCTTCCACCAGCAGGAAGGGCCAAGGGAGAAAGAAGGGCAAAGGCCCCGCCCGTGGAACCAAGCCTCCTGCGGGCGGGGCCGCAATCCCCGCCGCGGCCCCGACTCCGGCCGCGGCCCCTCCCTCTCCTGCTGTCCCTTCCACCAGCTCTGGCGGCGCTCCATCTCGGACCCCCAGAGCGTACGCCCAGGTGGCTGCCGCCACCCCGCGTACCACCGCGCCATCCGCCCCGACCGCCGCCTCTGGACCCATCCCCGGTGGCCTGGGCCCCTTCCCCTCGCTAACTAGGAGGCATGGCGTCCGTTGCCACCTGGTGCCTGCCTTGCCCCACATCGAGACCTACGTGCGGGCATTGGCGAGGGTGGTGGGGCCCTCAACCATCGTGGCGGCCTCCAAAATGTATGGGAAGGCCGTGTTCTTCCTGGCGTCGGAGGCCGCCGCGCAGGAGGCGGTGGAAATAGGCCTGGTGGTGGGCGGCGTGTTTGTTCCATTGGAACCCCTGGAGGACCTGGGCGTACGGATGGTTCTAACCTCCGTCCCGCCCTACCTCCCCAACGTCGCCCTGTTGCCAGCCCTCTCCACCCTGGGGAAGCCTATTTCGATTATAAGCCCTCTCTCGTTGGGCTGTAAGGACCCCGTCCTCCGTCACATCCTGTCTTTCCGCCGGCAGGTCCAGCTCCAACTGCCGCCGGCGGCGGGTGTCGGAACGGCGCTCGAGGGGTCCTTCCTGGTGTCCTACCAAGGGGCCCACTACCGGGTCCATTATTCGACGGGGGAGGCCCGGTGCTTTCTTTGCCGAGCGCCGGGGCATGTCCGGAGGGACTGTCCCCTGGCCCGGCTTGGAGGGGCGTCCGGGACCCCCGAGGCCCGGGAGAGTGCCGGCCCTGTCATCGCCGGCGACCCTGGCGGTTCGGCCACTGCTGCTGCCGCCGTCCCTCCTCCTTCTGCCGCGCTCCCCGCTCTGGCCGCGGAGACGGCCGAGCGGGCGGGCCTTGCCGTCGCCGACCCTGGATCGGCGGGGCATGTGGAGGTGGGGGCGGGGCAGCTTCCACCGGCCGCGGGGTCGGGCCCGCCCCAGGGGGAGGGTTCGCCCTTGCCCTCAGGCCCTTCGCCCCTGCCACCCCGAGCCCCGAAATTACTGCCCTTGCCCTCTGGCCCCGTCCCTGCTGACCGGCCCTCCACCTCCTCTTCTACCACAGAGGGCTGGGTGACCGTCCAGGGAAAGCGCAGCGCCCGCCGGTCGCGGGCTCTCTCCCTCCCCTCTGATGAGGAGGGAGAGCAGACCCCCCGAAAGATATTGCGGGGGACCGACGTTGCTAGTGCTTCCATCGCGCCCCCGGACGGTACCCAGCAGGAGGCGCTGGCCATGGAAACTGTGGACGCCGTGGCAGCGGCTGGGGAAACTCCTGTCCCTATCGTTGAGGCCGCACCTGAGGAGGCTTCGGTAGCGGTTCTCCCGGCCCCTGCTCTGACCGTGTCCCCCGCTGCCGCCGACGTTGCCGAAGCGGCCTCCGTCTCCGTGAATAGCGGGGAGGTCGCCGGGGCCGAGGGGACCGCCTTTGCCTCCTTTTTTGATGAGATTGAGGCCCTGGGTTTGACCCCAGTTACCCAGGGGGAGGACAACCTTCCACCAGCGGGCCCCGCTCCGAGCGCTGACTCAGTCCCGGGCCCCCCTTCTGCTCCCGGTCCTGTCGCCCCCGATTTAGTTTTGGGGGAACCCTTGGCCCTACCTGCCAGTCCGGCCGCGCCTGCCATCTCGTGCACAGCCGCCGAGCCCCTTGGGGTGACGGCTGTTGCTGAGCAGCCGGTTTCTACCCCCGATCCCGCCCCTTCCACACTTCCTGCCCCAGAGACTTCCCCAAACCCTGCTGCCTCCGTCCCCATGGATGCTGACCCTAGCCAGGGGGAGCCGCAATCTAGCGGTTTGGCAGCAGGGGATGGGGAGCTTGTTCCTGTCCTTGACCCTGTTCCTTCTCCTGCTGTCCCCGAGGTGTCTCTTCCTGCCACCTCTGGGTTCACTGCCGCCCCCGGGGTTGTCGCATTTTTGTTGCCTGCTGACGACCCTCGGGGGACGGCTTTCGTGTCTCCCCTTCCCGCCACTGTTGGGGCTGTGTTGTTCCCTCAGCCGCCCTCCCCTTCGCCGGGGACAGTGACGGGCGGCCCGGCGCAGCGGCGCCGGAGCTCGGCCCCTTGTTTGTCCGTGGGCCGCGAGGACCCTTCGGGGGCCCTGCCGGAGGATGGCAGCGGCTCGGCCGCTGCCTCCCCCTCCGCGCTGCGGGATGAGCTGCGCCTCTTTCTCTCGGATACCCGTGGTTCCCAGGGTAAGGTGCAGCTCGCCCTTCGGCGCTGGGGGGACTTCCATCTCGTCCTCCGGGCTCTGGAGGCACTTTTGGGGGAGGGGCGAGGGTCCGATCGGCGAGACATCGCGGCCTACCGGCGGGCCCGCAGGTTCCGCGACTCCTTGTTGGCCTTCGGGGTCGAGCATGGGATCTTGCGGGGCCCGCTGGAGGCCGTCGATCCCTCCACCTGTGAGGATCTGCCCCAGCCCTCGACATGACAGTCACCACCTTTGCATCGTTGAACGCCCGGGGCTGTAGGGTGGGTCTCCGCAGGTGCCAAGTGCTCTCCTTCCTTCGGGAGGGGGGGTACTCTGTGATTTTCCTGCAGGAGACCCATACGGCTCCGGCCGTCGAGGCTAGCTGGCGGCTGGAGTGGGGAGATGAGGTTTATTTTAGCCACCTCAGCGCCCACTCAGCTGGAGTGGCCACCCTGTTCTCCCCGGGGCTGCGGCCTGAGGTGCTGGGAGTCGCCGAGGTTGTGCCGGGCCGCCTGCTGCACGTCCGGGCCCGTGTGGAAGGGCTAGTTCTAAATTTGGTCAACGTTTATGCCCCGAACAAGGGCCCAGACCGCGTGCCTTTCTATCGGCGGGCGGCGGCCTTCCTCGGCACTCTGGATTCTTGCGAGTGCCTGGTTCTGGGCGGGGACTTTAACACCACCCTCGAGGACCGGGACCGCTCGGGGCTTGAAACTTCCCAGGCGGCCGCGGGCGTCCTCAGGGAGATTGTAGACCATCACTCCCTGGTGGACGTCTGGCGCGACCACCACCCGGACGATGATACCACCTTCACCTATGTCCAGGTGGAGGATGACCGGTCGCACCACTCCCGGTTGGACAGGATTTATTTGTCCCGCCTTCATCTGGCACAGGCCCATGCCTCCAGCGTCCAGCCGGCCCCGTTCTCGGATCACCATTTGGTGTCCGTGACGGCCTCTCTCAGTTCAGAGCGGCCAGGGCCGGCCTATTGGCATTTTAATAATAGTTTGCTAGAGGACGTGGACTTTGTGGCCACCTTCCGGGAGTTTTGGTTGACCTGGCAGGAACAGCGGCGCGCCTTCCCCTCGGCGCGGCGGTGGTGGGATGTGGGGAAGGTCCGCGCACGGCTCTTTTGCCGGAACTACGCCCGGGGCGCCAGTCGGCGGAGGGGTGCGCTGATGGGGCAGTTGGAGCGGGAGGTCTTGGAGCTGGAGAGGCGTCTAGCCTCCAGCCCCGAGGATCCACCCCTCTGTGAGGCGTACCGGGAGAAGCGGGAGGAGCTCCGGGCCCTGGAAGACCACCGGGCCCGGGGCGCGTTCGTTCGATCCCGCATCCGTCTCCTTCGGGAGATGGATCGCGGCTCCCGCTTCTTCTATGCCCTGGAGAAAAGGAGGGGGGCCAAAAAGCATGTCACCTGCCTCCTGGCGGAGGACGGCTCCCCCCTCACGGATCCGGAGGAGATGCGTGGAAGGGCCAGGGCCTTCTATGCCGCTCTTTTTTCCCCGGATCCGACCGACGCCGAGGCCCGCAGGGTGCTCTGGACCGGGCTCCCGACGGTCAGCGCGGGTGACCGAGACCGGCTGGAGTTGCCTCTCTCCCTAGCCGAGTTCTCGGAAGCCCTCCGGCTCATGCCCACCAACAAATCGCCGGGCATGGACGGGCTGACCGTGGAGTTCTACCGCGTGTTCTGGGATGTCCTCGGCCCAGACCTCGTCACCGTCTGGGCCGAGTCCTTGCTAAGCGGGGTCCTCCCTCTCTCGTGCCGGCGAGCTGTGCTCGCCCTGTTGCCGAAGAAGGGAGACCTTCGCGATTTACGGAATTGGCGTCCCCTCTCACTCCTCAGCACGGACTATAAGGTCGTAGCGAAGGCTATCTCGCTGCGGCTGGGGTCCGTGCTGGCGGACGTGGTCCATCCCGACCAGACCTACACCGTCCCAGGCCGGAGCATCTTTAATAACCTATACCTGGTCCGTGACCTTTTAGAGCTGGGGCGTAGGGATGGTCTGTCGTTCGCCCTCCTGTCCCTGGACCAGGAGAAGGCGTTCGACAGGATGGACCACGGGTATCTCCTGGGCACCCTGCGGGCTTTCGGCTTCGGGCCCCAGTTTGTAGGCTTTCTCCGGGTGCTGTACGCTGAAGCGGAGTGTTTGGTCCGGCTCAATTGGGCCCTGACCGAGCCGGTCAGCTTCGGGCGGGGAGTGCGTCAAGGGTGCCCCCTCTCGGGCCAGCTGTACGCTCTGGCGATCGAGCCCTTCCTCTGCCTCCTCCGCCGGAGGATGGCGGGGTTGGCGCTTCGGGAGCCGGAGATGCGGCTGGTCCTGTCGGCGTACGCCGACGACGTGCTCCTCGTGGTCCAGGACCCAGAAGATCTGGTGCGGGTGGAGGCCTGCCAGGCCGTTTATTCGGCGGCCTCCTCCGCCCGGGTCAACTGGGTCAAGAGCTCTGGCCTGGTGGTCGGGGACGGGTGGCAGACCAGCTCCCTCCCACCCGCGCTTCAAGCCATTCGGTGGAGCGCGGGTCCGCTGCTCTATCTTGGCGTTGATCTTTCCGCCACGCATCCTTCTCCGCCGGAGAACTGGCAGGATTTGGAGGCCAGGGTGGGTGAGCGGTTGCGGAGATGGACAGGGCTACTCCGGTGTCTCTCCCTGCGAGGGAGGGCGCTGGTGCTGAACCAGCTCGTCCTGTCCTTGCTTTGGCACCGACTCAACACCCTAAGCCCGGCCCCGGGGATCCTGGCCAGGCTCCAGAGGATGGCCCTGGAGTTTTTCTGGCCGGGACTGCACTGGGTCTCTGCAGGGGTTCTGAGTCTCCCCCTGGAGGAGGGGGGACAGGGCCTGGTCTGTCTACGTAGCCAGGTCCATGTCTTCCGCCTCCAGGCCCTGCAGAGGCTCCTTTATGGTGCTGGTAGTCCGGCATGGAGCACGTTAGCGCACGCCTTCCTTCGCCGCCTCCGAGGGCTCCGATACGACCGGCAGCTCCTTTTTCTTCACCCGAGAGGTCTTCCGCGAGACCTCTCGGAGCTGCCGGTCTTCTACCAGGACCTTCTCCGGACCTGGAAGCTTTTCTCGGCGACCAGGTCCACTGTGGCCACCGAGGGCGAGGATCTCCTCGCGGAGCCCCTGCTGCACAATCCCGATCTCCGTGTGCAGGTGGCGGAGTCACCCTCGGTGAGCCGGAGGTTGGTCCTGGCGGAAACCACCAGGGTCGGAGACCTCCTGGACTACACCAGAGGGGACTGGGTGGATCCCCGCACGCTTGGTCAGCGCATGGGGCTCTCCACCCTTACGACCCCTCTGCGTGTACTCCGGGAGGTGGGCGCTGCGTTGTCACCTCCCGCTCTCGATTTCCTGTGGCGGACCCTACGGGAGGGCGTTCCCCGCCCACCCCTCACCCCGGGCCCTCCGGATCTTTTTATTGGGCCCCTGTCCCGTGAGCCCCCCCGACTTCCCCGATCCCATAATCTAAGCCGGCTGCACGCTTTGCAGCCGGTCCGGTTTCGAACCGCGCCCAGAGACCATCTGTACACACTCGTGCTCCACACGTTGCATCTCCTCACCCTCGTGTCCCGGCCTGACACCAAATGGCGGGACTATTTGATACCTGTGGAGGGTGAGGAGCCCCGGTGGGCTAGTCTTTACTCCACCTTAGTTCCCAGACCCGCCGGGGATATTGGTTGGCGGCTCCTTCACGGGGCCGTGAGCACGGGCGTGTACTTGGCGCGGTTCACTCCCATTCCCGAGGCCTGCCCATTTTGCGGCCTACGGGAGACCCTGGCGCACGCTTACCTCGAGTGCGCCAGGCTGCAACCCCTGTTTTGGCTCCTCCAGAATCTCTTGTTGAGGTTCTGGCTACACTTTTCCCCTCACCTGTTTATTTATGCACACCCTATCCGTGGCCCCACGAAGTCGCGGGATCTCCTCGTCAACCTCTTCCTGGCCCTGGCTAAGCTTACCATCTATAATACCAGGGAGAAGATGTTGACCGAGGGGGTGCTCTGCGATTGTGGGGCCTACTTCCGTAATTTTTTGGTTTCACGTCTCCGGGCGGAGTTCCACTGGGCAGCGTCCGCTGGCTCCCTTACCACCTTTGAGGAGCAGTGGGCGCTGTCCGGGGTTCTTTGCTCGGTGTCCCCATTTGGTTCCCTGATTTTGAACCTTTAACCGTCACCTCACTCCCTGTTTTTTTATTAGTTGTCCCAAGGAATTATTTGGTATCTGGGTCCAGTGGTCCTTCCCGCTAGGCTGGGGGAGGGGCCTTTAGCAGTGGGCGGGTAAGCCCGCCCACTTCCCGGTTAACCAATATGGACTCACTACACTCCCCAATAGTCTCTTTTGCAACTTCATTTTTCTGTTTTTGAAAA
>NW_020678481.1:0-1266 GCF_002925995.2 Terrapene triunguis | reverse complement strand
TCTCATAGTGTGTGTTTCCTAGTGGTCAGGGCTTAGGCCCTTCAACACACAGGGTAGGCGGTTGTTAGGGGAGCCCAGGCCCCTCCACTCCACTGGGCTCCGGTCCATGGCCCTGTAAGGGCTATCAAAGGTCTGACACCAGGGGTGCCTTAAGGCTGCCCTCCCTAGGCCACTTCCTACCACCGCACTATTGTTCAAAGTTCACAGTCTATAGCAAGGAGGTGTGAAGGGGGTCAGTTCAGCTCCTCCTCATGGCCATGCTTGGCATAGCAGCTTGTGGTCTCTCTCGGGACAGTGGCTGCCTCTTCTTGTGACTTAGCTCTTTCGCCAGGTCAGTTCCCACTCTCTCCGCTGTCGGCGTGAAACAAGTGAAAGTATTTTAAAACGAGTGTCCAAAATAAATCAAAAACCTCTACAACAGGGCCAGGCAAACTTTTTGGCCTGAGGGCCGCATCGGGTTTCGTTAATTATATGGAGGGGACTAGGAGGAGGGGGTCGTGGCCTGGGGGAGAGCATCAGGGGAGGGGGTCGTGGCCCGGCCCCCACCTCCTATCTGCCCCCCCCTCGGGACTCCTGCCTCATCCAACCCCCCCTGTTCCCTGATGGCCCCTCTGGGATCCCTGCTCCATCCACACACCCCGCTCTCCAGGGGCGGCTCTAGGCACCAGCAAAGCAAGCAGGTGCTTGGGGCAGCCCATTTGCAGGGGCGGCAGGGATCCAGCCTGGGAGCTGAGAACCAACAGGGGGTCCTGGGAGCTGTAGTTCCTTGGTTAGCTCCCTGCCTATAGAGCCAGCCCTGGAGCAGGGAAAGAACTACATTTCCCAGCATTCCCTCGGCCGCAATTAACAGGAAAGAGGGGGCGGGAGTGAGGTAGCTGAGACCTCATGCTGCAGCCTGCTGTGAATGGAGAGCTGCACTGGGAGTAGGGATTCCATGTTTTAACATTCAAAAAATAGGACACTCCACGGGGAGGGAGGGTTGCCCCATCCTGCCCCCATCCACTCCCTCCGACTGCCCCCCACAGAAACCCCAACCCATCCAACCCCCCTGCTCCCTGTCCCCTGATCACCCCCTCCCGGGACCCCTGCCCCAACTGCCCCCCGGGACTCCACCCCCTATCTAAGCCCCACTGGTCCTTGTCCCCTGATTGCCCCCTCCCGGGACCCCACCCCCTATCTAAGCCTCCCTTCTCCTTGTCCCCAACTGCCCCCTCCTGATACCCCCCCCAACTTCCCCCCTAGGACCCCACCCCCTACCTGTCCCCT
>NW_020678480.1:0-2224 GCF_002925995.2 Terrapene triunguis | reverse complement strand
CCCCCCGGCACATTAGAAAGTCGGCGCCTATAGGCATACATGTAATTTATGCCTTACATCTGTTTCTCTTTAGCTAGAAAATGTGTTGTCTTTTTAAAACAAAAATCTTCCTTGAATTAAAAGGAGTTAACTTATGGGGGAGGGGGAAAAGGTGTTTGACCTAATTTTGCAATTCCTTGAACTTCACAAGATGTGCTTATCTCTCCTCTGAATGCTTCTAATTCTTCATCACAGCCATTGTGGTCACTAGTTATTATGCAACGGTCAAACCAGCTCTGAGATAGCAGCAACATGCTAAATTAAGATGTATAAGAGATTAAATAGATCAGGTTAATTGTGTTTTCAATTTTCTTAACAAGAAATTACTATTGCTGAGTGGGGAGAACATCCTTGCACTTAAAAGCTGTTGGAGGAAAATGGGACACTGCACAATAGAACTGAGAGAGCTATGTAATAATAGTATTAAATCTGAAAGGAAAGGGGGGGGAAAAACAGTGACTTGATCCAGCTGGGACTGTTTCCTGAGGACAATGCATAACAAAACCACTGTTTCCATAAACTTATTTTCTTTCCTTTTCTTCAATCAGTTCTAAGGGCCAGATTCTGTCACTCTCACTGAGAATGAGCATAGAACAGGTCTGTTTAAACTACTGTCCCTATTATCTTCTCTTCATGGTCCTCATCAATCTAAAGGTTTGTTGTACAGCTGTGTTAGAGGCAAGGCAGAGTCCTTGTGTAGGTTACTCTGTCATTGCAGATGTTCTAGAGCAGGGAGGAAGTTAGAACCTGAATGGAGGTCAGTGGGTTCAAACTATAATGTGGAAAAGCTGAGGTGTTGCTGTAGCAGAGTCTGGAGTATGAGGCCTGGTACAAGGCCTGAGGCCTGAACCAAAGTCAGCAAAAGTTATGTGATGAGCAAAAGTCAGTCCCTATCAAAAACAGATGTTTGCCTGCAAGTTCACTGTCTGGTACATGAACTGGGCATCAGTATTGCTAGCATTGCTAAAATATATTGAATATGTAAATGCATTCTGGCAGGCTAGGACAAGAACTGCCCAACCTAGCACACAATAAGATGATTTGGCAAAAGTGATGAATAGTGATGTTTCGTTTGAAACATCAGGAGAAAAGTATATGGGGGGGTAACAAACAGATGACAGAACAAGAAGCAATGGTCTCCAGTTGCAGTGCGGGAGGTCTAGGTTGGATATTAGGAAACACTATTTCACTAGGAGGGTGGTGAAGCACTGGAATGGGTTACCTAGGGAGGTGGTGGAATCTCCATCCTTAGAGGTTTTTAAGGCCCGGCTTGACAAAGCCCTGGCTGGGATGATTTAGTTGGGGATTGGTCCTGCTTTGAGCAGGGGGTTGGACTAGATGACCTCCTGAGGTCTCTTCCAACCCTAATCTTCAGGGCCTGCTTTAGGCCGATTCCCTCGATTCCCTGGAATCGGGCCCCACGGGTAAGAGGGCCCCACGCCTGCGCTTAAGAGGGCCCCATGCCTTAGGCTCACCCGGCGGCGGTCCGCTCCGGCAGCATTTCAGCGACGAGGGGGGGTGGGTACACTCCGGGGTCTTCGGCGGCGGGGGGGCGCTCCAGGGTCTTTGGCAGCATTTTGGCGGGGGGTCCTTCAATGCCGCGGAAGACACGGAGTGGACCCCCCCCGCCGCCAAAGTGCTGTCGAAGACACGGACCGCGGAAACGGGCCCCGCAGGTCCTAAAGCCGGCCCTGCTAATCTTCTATGATTCTATGATATATAAGTTGCTTATCCCAGATTGATTAGCTCCAGTAGGTAGAGTGCAGCAGCACGTACACCTCTACCTCGATATAACACTGTCCTCGGGAGCCAAAATATCTTACCACGTTTTAGGTGAAACCGCGTTATATTGAACTTGCTTTGTTCCACCTCCCCCCCGGGAGCACTGCTTTACCGCGTTATATCCGAATTCATGTTATATTGGGTAGCGTTATATCGAGGTAGGAGTGTACCATAATTCAATAGCTACCAAATCAACAGCTCAGGCTGCCAATTGGTAATAACCCCCTTGCCCTGCTGTCTGCATTGGTTCCTGATATTCAGTGTGGACAATCAGAATGACCACCAAGGCCACTTTGTCCAGGGCCGGCTCCAGGCACCAGGCACCCAAGCACATGCTTGGGGCGGCACCTGGTAAGGGGCGGCAGGGGGAGCGCGGCGCGGCATTCCGCGGGAAGGGGGGGGG
>NW_020678479.1:0-8273 GCF_002925995.2 Terrapene triunguis | reverse complement strand
GTTTCAATATTCACTAAAAAGGTTATACTCTACACAATATTAACAACGAGGGGGAAGGAACACAATTGATAATAGGGAAAGAACAGAATAAACGATATTTAGATAAAGTAAATTTACTCGGGTCAGTAGGGCCCGAGGAAATCCATCCTATCGTACTTAAGGAACTATCTGAAGCAACCTTGGAACCATTAGCAATATCTTCGAGAACTTACTGATCATGACTGAGATCCCCGAGGACTGGAGAAGGGCAAAAATAGTATATAGCTTTAAAAATGGGGGAGAGGGGGAGAGGACTTGAAAAATTATAGGCCAGTCAGCCTAACTTTGATACCTGGAACAACAAATTATTTGATTATTGAAACAACAAATTATTACACAATTTATAAGCACCTAGAGGATAATAGGGTTATAAGAAATAGCCAGCATGGATTTGTCAAGAACAAATAATGATAAACCAACCTAATTTCCTTCTTTGACAGGGTTACTGGCCTAGTGGATGGGAGGAAGCAGTAAATATTATATACGTTGATTTTAGTGAGGCTTTTGATACAGTCCCACATGACTGCTCATAAGCAAACTAGGAAAATGTGGTTTAGATGAAATTACTGTAAAGTGGGTGCACAACTGGTTGAAAGACCATACTCAAAGTGTAGTTATCAATGGTTCACTACAAAACTGGAAGGGTGTATCACTGGAGTCCTGCAGGGCTCAGTCCTGGGTCTGGTAGTACTTGATATTTTAATTAATGACTTAGATAATGGAGTCCAGAGTATTCTTATAAAATTTGTAGATAACATCAAGCTGAAAGGGATTGCAAGCACTTTGGAGGACAGGATTACAATTCAAAACAACCATGGCAAATTAGACAATTGGTCTGATATCAACACAATGAAATTGAATAAAGGAAAATGCAAAGAACTATACTGAGGAAAGAAAATGAAATGCACAGGTATAAAATAGGTAATAACTAAGCAGTATTACTGTTGAAAAGTATCTGGGTGTTATAGTAGATCACAAATTGAATAGGAAAGGATATAAACCTGGATCTGCCACCTCCCATGTGGGTGCCCTAACCACTGGGATATGGGATATCCTGATGTGAGTTTCAGTGACTCCTGCCCATGCCTCAGTCCCCCTTTGTGAAATGAGGCATTGACTCCACTATTTTTAATCAATATTATTAAAAACTCTAGCAATTTTATTATGGATGAATTCATAAAGATAATACAGATATAAAATAGGGTTCTCAACAAATTAGTCTGACAAATGCAATTAATAGACAAAGAGATTATTTTTAGAAAATTGACCAGATCCCCATCTTTTTCGAAATTGGCCATGGTTCCTGTAGTGAGTCCATATTGGTTAACCGGGAAGTGGGCGGGCTTACCCGCCCACTGCTAAAGGCCCCTCCCCCAGCCTAGCGGGAGGGACCACTGGACCCAGAAACCAAGTAATTCCTTGGGACAACTGATAAAAAAAACAGGGAGTGAGGTGACGGTTAAAGGTTCAAAATCAGGGAACCAAATGGGGACACCGAGCAAAGAACCCCGGACAGCGCCCACTGCTCCTCAAAGGTGGTAATGGAGCCAGCGGACGCTGCCCAGTGGAACTCCGCCCGGAGACGTGAAACAAAAAATTACGGAAGTAGGCCCCACAATCGCAGAGCACCCCCTCGGTCAACATCTTCTCCCTGGTATTATAGATGGTAAGCTTAGCCAGGGCCAGGAAGAGGTTGACGAGGAGATCCCGCGACTTCGTGGGGCCACGGATAGGGTGTGCAAAAATAAACAGGTGTGGGGAAAAGTGCAGCCAGAACCTCAACAAGAGGTTCTGGAGGAGCCGAAACAGGGGTTGCAGCCTGGCGCACTCGAGGTAAGCGTGCGCCAGGGTCTCCCGTAGGCCGCAAAATGGGCAGGCCTCGGGAATGGAAGTGAACCGCGCTAAGTACACGCCCGTGCTCATGGCTCCGTGAAGGAGCCGCCATCCAATGTCCCCGGCGGGCCGTGGAACCAAGGTGGAATAAAGACTGGCCCACCGGGGTTTCTCACCCTCCACAGGTAGTAGATAGTCCCGCCATTTGGTATCGGGGCGGGACACGAGGGTGAGAAAATGTAATGTGTGGAGCACGAGCGTGTACAGGTGGTCTCTAGGTGCGGTTCGAAACCGGACCGGCTGCAAAGCGTGCAGCCGGTTCGGGTTATGGGATCGGGAGAGCCGGGGGGGGCTCACGGGACAGGGGCCCAATAAAAAGATCCGGAGGGCCCGGGGTGAGGGGTGGGCGGGGAGCGCCTGCCCGCAGGGTCCGCCACAGGAAGTCAAGAGCGGGAGGTGACAACGCAGCGCCCACCTCCCGGAGTACACGCAGAGGGGTCGTAAGGGTGGAGAGCCCCATGCGCCGACCAAGCGTGCGGGGATCCACCCAGTCCCCTCTGGTGTAGTCCAGGAGGTCTCCGACCCTGGTGGTTTCCGCCAGGACCAACCTCCGGCTCACCGAGGGCGACTCCGCCACCTGCACACGGAGATCGGGATTGTGCAGCAGGGGCTCCGCTAGGAGATCCTCGCCCTCGGTGGCCACAGTGGACCTGGTCGCCGAGAAAAGCTTCCAGGTCCGGAGAAGGTCCTGGTAGAAGACCGGCAGCTCCGAGAGGTCTCGCGGAAGACCTCTCGGGTGAAGAAAAAGGAGCTGCCGGTCGTATCGGAGCCCTCGGAGGCGGCGAAGGAAGGCGTGCGCTAACGTGCTCCATGCCGGACTACCAGCACCATAAAGGAGCCTCTGCAGGGCCTGGAGGCGGAAGACATGGACCTGGCTACGTAGACAGACCAGGCCCTGTCCCCCCTCCTCCAGGGGGAGACTCAGAACCCCTGCAGAGACCCAGTGCAGTCCCGGCCAGAAAAACTCCAGGGCCATCCTCTGGAGCCTGGCCAGGATCCCCGGGGCCGGGCTCAGGGTGTTGAGTCGGTGCCAAAGCATGGACAGGACGAGCTGGTTCAGCACCAGCGCCCTCCCTCGCAGGGAGAGACATCGGAGTAGTCCTGTCCATCTCCGCAACCGCTCACCCACCCTGGCCTCCAAATCCTGCCAGTTCTCCGGCGGAAAAGGATGCGTGGCGGAAAGATAAACGCCAAGATAGAGCAGCGGACCCGCGCTCCACCGAATGGCTTGAAGCGCGGGTGGGAGGGAGCTGGTCTGCCACCCATCCCTGACCACCAGGCCCGAGCTCTTGACCCAGTTAACCCTGGCGGAGGAGGCTGCCGAATAAACGGCCTGGCAGGCCTCCACCCGCACCAGATCTTCTGGGTCCTGGACCACGAGGAGTACGTCGTCGGCGTACGCCGACAGGACCAGCCGCATCTCCGGCTCCCGAAGCACCAACTTCGCCATCCTCCGGCGGAGGAGGCAGAGGAAGGGCTCGATCGCCAGAGCGTACAGCTGGCCCGAGGGGGGGCA
Organism: Terrapene triunguis; assembly: GCF_002925995.2. NCBI lineage: Eukaryota > Metazoa > Chordata > Testudines > Emydidae > Terrapene > Terrapene triunguis. The sequence continues at coordinate 4,825 of NW_020678479.1, read as the reverse complement.
CCCTTGACGTACTCCCCGCCCGAAGCTGACCGGCTCGGTCAGGGCCCAGTTGAGCCGGACCAAACACTCCGCTTCAGCGTACAGCACCCGGAGAAAGCTTACAAACTGGGGCCCGAAGCCGAAAGCCCACAGGGTGCCCAGGAGATACCCGTGGTCCATCCTGTCGAACGCCTTCTCCTGGTCCAGGGACAGGAGGGCGAACGACAGACCATCCCTACGCCCCAGCTCTAAAAGGTCACGGACCAGGTATAGGTTATTAAAGATGCTCCGGCCCGGGACGGTGTAGGTCTGGTCGGGATGGACCACGTCCGCCAGCACGGACCCCAGCCGCAGCGAGATAGCCTTCGCTACGACCTTATAGTCCGTGCTGAGGAGCGAGAGGGGACGCCAATTCCGTAAATCGCGAAGGTCCCCCTTCTTCGGCAACAGGGCGAGCACAGCTCGCCGGCACGAGAGAGGGAGGACCCCGCTTAGCAAGGACTCGGCCCAGACGGTGACGAGGTCTGGGCCGAGGACATCCCAGAACACGCGGTAGAACTCCACGGTCAGCCCGTCCATGCCCGGCGATTTGTTGGTGGGCATGAGCCGGAGGGCTTCCGAGAACTCGGCTAAGGAGAGAGGCAACTCCAGCCGGTCTCGGTCGCCCGCGCTGACCGTCGGGAGCCCAGTCCAGAGCACCCTGCGGGCCTCGGCGTCGGTCGGATCCGGGGAAAAAAGAGCGGCATAGAAGGCCCTGGCCCTTCCACGCATCTCCTCCGGATCCGTGAGGGGGGAGCCGTCCTCCGCCAGGAGGCAGGTGACATGCTTTTTGGCCCCCCTCCTTTTCTCCAGGGCATAGAAGAAGCGGGAGCCGCGATCCATCTCCCGAAGGAGACGGATGCGAGATCGAACGAACGCGCCCCGGGCCCGGTGGTCTTCCAGGGCCCGGAGCTCCTCCCGCTTTTCCCGGTACGCTTCACAGAGGGGTGGATCCCCGGGGCTGGAGGCTAGACGCCTCTCCAGCTCCAAGACCTCCCGCTCCAACTGCCCCATCAGCGCACCCCTCCGCCGGCTGGCGCCCCGGGCGTAGTTCCGGCAAAAGAGCCGTGCGTGGACCTTCCCCACATCCCACCACCGCCGCGCCGAGGGGAAGGCGCGCCGCTGCTCCTGCCAGGTCAACCAGAACTCCCGGAAGGTGGCCACAAAGTCCACGTCCTCCAGCAAACTATTATTAAAATGCCAATAGGCCGGCCCTGGCCGCTCAGAACTGAGAGAGGCCGTCACGGACACCAAATGGTGATCCGAGAACGGGGCCGGCCGGACGCTGGAGGCATGGGCCTGTGCCAGATGAAGGCGGGACAAATAAATCCGGTCCAACCGGGAGTGGTGCGACCGATCATCCTCCACCTGGACATAGGTGAAGGTGGTATCGTCGTCCGGGTGGTGGTCGCGCCAGACGTCCACCAGGGAGTGAAGGTCTACAATCTCCCTGAGGACGTCCGCGGCCGCCTGGGAAGTCTCAAGCCCTGAGCGGTCCCGGTCCTCGAGGGTGGTGTTAAAGTCCCCGCCCAGGACCAGGCACTCGCGAGAATCCAGAGTGCCGAGGAAGGCCGCCGCCCGCCGATAGAAAGGCACGCGGTCCGGGCCCTTGTTCGGGGCATAAACGTTGACCAAATTGAGAACTAGCCCTTCCACACGGGCCCGGACGTGCAGCAGGCGGCCCGGCACAACCTCGGCGACCCCCAGCACCTCAGGCCGCAGCCCCGGGGAGAACAGGGTGGCCACTCCAGCTGAGTGGGCGCTGAGGTGGCTAAAATAAACCCCATCTCCCCACTCCAGCCGCCAGCTAGCCTCGACGGCCGGAGCCGTATGGGTCTCCTGCAGGAAAATCACAGAGTACCCCCCCTCCCGAAGGAAGGAGAGCACTTGGCACCTGCGGAGACCCACCCTACAGCCCCGGGCGTTCAACGATGCAAAGGTGGTGACTGTCATGTCGAGGGCTGGGGCAGATCCTCACAGGCGGAGGGATCGACGGCCTCCAGCGGGCCCCGCAAGATCCCATGCTCGACCCCGAAGGCCAACAAGGAGTCGCGGAATCTGCGAGCCCGCCGGTAGGCCGCGAAGTCTCGCCGACCGGACCCCCGCCCCACCCCCAAAAGTGCCTCCACAGCCCGGAGGACGAGATGGAAGTCCCCCCAGCGCCGAAGGGCGAGCTGCACCTTACCCTGGGAACCACGGGTATCCGATAGAAAGAGGCGCAGCTCATCCCGCAGCGCGGAGGGGGAGGCAGCGGCCAAGCCGCCGCCGTCCTCCGGCAGGGCCCCCGAAGGGTCCTCGCGGCCCACGGACAAACAAGGGGCCGAGCTCCGGCGCCGCTGCGCCGGGCTGCCCGTCCCTAGCCCCGGCAAAGAAGAGGGCAGCTGAGGGAACAACACAGCCCCAACAGTGGCGGGAAGGGGAGACACAAAAGCCGCCCCCCGAGGGTCGTCCGCAGGCAACGGAAAAGCGACAACCCCGGGGGCAGCAGTGAGCCCAGAGGTGACAGAAGGAGACACCTCAGGGGCAGCAGGAGAGGGAACAGGAGCAGGGACAGGAACGAGCTCCCCATCTCCTGCTGCCAAACCGCGAGATTGCGGCTCCCCCTGGCTAGGATCTGCATCCAAGGGGACGGAGGCAGCAGGGTTTGGGGAAGTCTCAGGGGCAGGAAGTGTGGAAGGGGCGGGATCGGGGGTAGAAACCGGCCGCTCAGCAACAGCCGTCGCCCCAAGGGGCTCGGCGGCTGCGCACAAGATGGTAGTCGCGGCCGGGCTGGCAGGTAGGGCCAGGGGTTCCCCCAAAACTAAATCGGGGGCGGCAGAACCGGGAGCAGGAGGGGGGGGCGGGACTAAATCAGCACCCGGATCGGGGCCCGCTGGCGGAAGGTTGTCCTCCCCCTGGGTAACTGGGGTCAAACTCAGGGCCTCAATCTCATCAAAGAAGGAGGCGAAAGCGGTCCCCTCGGCCCCGGCGACCTCCCCGCTAGTCACGGAGACGGAGGCCGTTTCGGCAACGTCGGCGGCAGCGGGGGACACGGTCGGAGCAGGGGCCGGGAGAACCGCTACCAAAGCCTCCGCAGGTGCGGCCTCAACGATAGGGACAGGAGGTTCCCCAGCCGCTGCCACGGCGTCCACAGTTTCCATGGCCAGCGCCTCCTGCTGGGTACCGTCCGGGGGCGCGATGGAAGCACTAGCAACGTCGGCCCCCCGCAATACCTTTCGGGGGGTCTGCTCTCCCTCCTCATCAGAGGGGAGGGAGAGAGCCCGCGACCGGCGGGCGCTGCGCTTTCCCCGGACGGTCACCCAGCCCCCTGTGGTGGAAGAGGAGGTGGAGGGTCGGTCAGCAGGGGCGGGGCCAGAGGGCAAGGGCAGTAATTTCGGGGCTCGGGGTGGCAGGGGCGAAGGGCCAGAGGGCAAGGGCGAACCCTCCCCCTGGGGCGGGCCCGACCCCGCGGCCGGTGGAAGCTGCCTCGCCCCCACCTCCACATGCCCCGCCGATCCAGGGTCGGCGACGGCAAGGCCTGCCCGCTCGGCCGTCTCCGCGGCCAGAGCGGGGAGCGCGGCAGAAGGAGGAGGGACGGCGGCAGCAGCAGTGGCCGAACCGCCAGGGTCGCCGGCGATGACAGGGCCGGCACTCTCCCGGGCCCCGGGGGTCCCGGACGCTCCTCCAGGCCGGGCCAGGGGACAGTCCCTCCGGACATGTCCCGGCGCGCGGCAGAGAAAGCACCGGGCCTCCCCCGTCGAATAATGGACCCGGTAGCGGGCCCCTTGGTGGGGCACCAGGAAGGACCCCTCGAGCGCCGTTCCGACACCCGCCGCCGGCGGCAGTTGGAGCTGGACCTGCCGGCGGAAAGACAGGATGTGACGGAGGACGGGGTCCTTACAGCCCAACGAAAGAGGGCTTATAACTGAAATGGGCTTCCCCAGGGCGGAGAGGGCTGGCAACAGGGCGGCGTTGGGGAGGTAGGGCGGGACGGAGGTCAAGACCACCCGTACGCCCAGGTCCTCCAAGGGTTCCAAAGGAACAAACACGCCTCCCACCGTCAGGCCAATTTCCACCGCCTCCTGCGCGGCGGCCTCCGACGCCAGGAAGAACACGGCCTTCCCATACATTTTGGAGGCCGCCACGATGGCTGAGGGCCCCACCACCCTCGCCAACGCCCGCACGTAGGTCTCAATGTGGGGCGAGGCAGGCACCAGGTGGCAACGGACTCCATGCCTCCTAGTTAGCGAGGGGAAGGGGCCCAGGCCACCGGGGATGGGTCCAGAGGCGGCGGTCGGGGCGGATGGCGCGGTGGCGCGCGGGGTGGCGGCAGCCACCTGGGCGTACGCTCTGGGGGTCCGAGATGGAGCGCCTCCAGAGCTGATGGAAGGGACAGCAGGAGAGGGAGGGGCCGCGGCCGGAGTCGGGGCCGCGGCGGGGATTGCGGCCCCGCCCGCAGGAGGCTTGGTTCCACGGGCGGGGCCTTTGCCCTTCTTTCTCCCTTGGCCCTTCCTGCTGGTGGAAGGGGCAGCCGTGGCAGCGGCGGTGTCCAGGGCAGGGCCAGCCGAAGGGCTGGCCACTGGGGCGGGCGGGAGCAACAGGGCAGAGGAAGAAAGCGGGGCAGGGGCAAGAGCATGGGCAATGGCGGGAGCAGGGTCAGTGACGGGGGTAGGAGCAGGAGCAGAGTCCCCCGCCATTGCAACCAGCAACCGCTCCTCCTCTCTAGGCAATAGACAGAGGAGGAGGGTCTAGCAAAAAAGGAGAGGGGGGGTTAACCACTCCCCCCTGTGAAACTACAGAGAGGGGGGGGAGGGCACCCCTGGGGTGG
>NW_020678478.1:0-4087 GCF_002925995.2 Terrapene triunguis | reverse complement strand
TAATAGCTGAAGTGTGTATTTTGAAGTCTGAGCAGTGAATATTCTCCCGGAGCCCTGTGGAAGTTATTCATCATGTCACAGGTTATTTTTAGGGCTGTCGATTAATTGCCGGTAACTCATGCAATTAACTCAAAAAAAATTAATTGTGATTAAAAAAATTAATCATGATTAATCACAGTTTTAATTGCACTGTTAAACAATAGAATACAAATTGAAATTTATTAAATTTTCTACTTTTTCATATATATTGTATTCTGTGTTGTAATTGAAATCAAAGAGTATATTATTTTTATTACAAATATTTGCACTGTAAAAATGATAAAACAAATAGTATTTTTCAATTCACCTCATACAAGTACTGTAGTGCAATCTCTGTGTCATTAAAGTGCAATTTACAGATGTAGATTTTTTTTTGTTACATTGTTTTGTTTTTGAGTGCAGTTATGTAAAACTTCAGAGCCCACAAGTCCACTCAGTCCTACTTCTTGTTCAGCCAATCGCTCAGACAAACAAGTTTGTTTACATTTACAGGAGATAATGCTGCCCACTTCTTATTTACAATGTCACCAGAAAGTGAGAACAGGCATTGGCATGGCACTTTTGTAGCCAGCATTGCAAGATTTATGTGCCAGATATGCTAAACATATGTATGCCTCTTCATGCTTTGGCCACCATTCCAGAGGACAGGCTTCCATGCTGATGACACTCATTAAAAAAATAACATGTTAATTACATTTTTGACTGAGCTCCTTGGGAGAGAATTGTATGTCCAATGCTCTGTTTTACCCACATTCTGCCATATATTTCATGTTATAGCAGTCTCAGATGATGTCCCAGCACATGCTGTTCATTTTAGAAACACCTTCACCGCAGATTTGACAAAACGCAAAGAAGGTACCAATGTGAGATTTCTAAAGATCGCTACAGCACTCGACCCAAAGTTTAAGAAGCTGAACTGCCTTCCAAAATCTGAAAGGGACAAGGTGTGGAGCATGCTTTCAGAAGTCTTAAAAGAGCAACACTCTGATGCAGAAACTACAGAACCCGAACCACCAGAAAAGAAAATCAGCCATCTGCTGGTGGCATCTGATTCAGATAATGAAAATGAACATGCGTTGGTCCACACTGCTTTGGATCATTATTGAGCAGAATCCATCATCAGCATGGACGCATGTCCCCTGGAATGGTGGAGGAAGCATGAAGGGACATATGAATCTTTAGCACAGCTGGCACGTAAATATCTTGCAACGCCGGCTACAACAGTGCCATGAGAACACCTGTTCTCACTTTCAGGTGACACTGTAAACAAGAAGCAGGCAGCATTATCTCCTGCAAATGTAAACAAACTTGTTTGTCTGAGCGATTGGCTGAACAAGGAGTAGGACTGAGTGGACTTGTAGGCTCTGAAGTTTTACATTGTTTTGTTTTTGCATGCAGGTTTTTTTTTTAACATAATTCTACATCTGTAAGTTCAACTTTCATGATAAAGAGATTGTATTACAGTACTTGTATAAGGTGAATTGAAAAATACAATTTCTTTTTTTTTTTACAGTGCAAATACTTGTAATCAAAAATAAATATAAAGTGAGCACTGTACACATTGTATTCTGTGTTGTACTTGAAATCAATATATTTGAAAATGTAGAAAACATCCAAAAATATTTAAATAAATGGCATTCTATTATTGTTTAACAGTGCGATTAATCACGCAATTCATTTTTTTAATCGCTTGACAGCCCTAGTTATTTTCAATGATGAATATATGTGAGAACATTGTGATGGGCTCAGGAACCTCTCATGAGTGAAAAAGAGGCAACCCTCAACCAAATACGCGGTCCAGTCCGAATGAGTCACTCTTTGTGTACTATAAAAAGCTTAAGGCACTTGGCACCACACATCATATCAAATATTCTTTGTTACATGGCTATTGTTTTACGCGTTTGATATTTGTAAATCTGTACAAACAGGCAGATAAAGGAACATGTGTTGTTGGTTCCTAGGAAGCAGGGTGTTGGGACTGTGCTCTGTAAATGTACATGCACCAACAGTTCCCTCCAATATCAGTGGCGTAGCCAGGTGGAGGGAACAGGGGGAGCAATAAAAAAAAAAGGCGCTTTCACTCACCCAGCGTCACTCCGGGTCCTCGGTGGCAGGACCTTCACTTGCTCCGGGTGTCTTCGGTGGCACTGAAGATCCCACTGCCAAAGACCCGGAGCGAGTGATGGTCCCGCCGCCGAAGACCCGGAGCGAGTGAAGGTCCCGCCGACGACGACCCGGAGCGAGTGAAGGTCCCGCCGCCGACGACCCGGAGCGAGTGAAGGTCCCGCCGCCGAAGACCCGGAGCGAGTGAAGGTCCCGCCGCCGAAGACCCGGAGCGAGTGAAGGTCCCGCCGCCGGGTGAGTAAAATAAAAGCACCGCAGCGCCTTTTTTTTTTTTTTATCGCTCCCCCAGGTGAGTACAAAGGCGCCAGGAAATTGACAAGGCGCCACTTGTACTCAGTGGGGGAGCGGCCACTCCCCCTGCTTCCCCCCTAGCTACGCTACTGTTCAATGTGTGTCTTCAGAGGACCCCTCCCCGTGTCCTGGTGAAGTGCCTCTGGCAGGCTCTGCTTCTCAGTCCAAATGCAGTCATTGTGTGCTCCAGCTAGTGCTAGTAAATGATGACTGACATTTACAGAGCACCTTTCACCCCCAAATCCCAAAGCCCCTGACAAGTTCTACAAACTGATTGCAAGCTATGGGCCAGGTTCCACTCTCAGATCCATCAAGCTAATGGACGTACGCTTGTGCAACGAGGAGCAGGATACAGCCTTGTTAACCTGGATATGCCCTCGGTTACACTAGTGCAACTCCACTGATTTGGCCTTCGTTCATACAGCAGTCATTTCAGCCATCAGCGAAACGTAGCCACAGTTCCTGGGTCCCACTCCTGCAGTGCAGGGTGGCAGTCTTTAAACAGCACAGCACCACTAGCAGGGATTTGAGGACAATATAACAAGAAATAATTTATGCAATGTGGGGCTTTTTGGGGGGGCAGCAGAACATAATTGCCCAATAGTCACTTAACCCAGACTTTGGGCCTCATATCCATGAAAACCATCCTGGCAAATTAACAGTTTGAGGCAGTGAAGTTTCTTACCTTCCATTATGATATGATCTTAAAAGAGGTGGGGCCCTAGTCCTGAAAGTGGCTGAGCACCCCAAATCCCATCAAAGTCAGTAGGCGTAGAGGGTGTTCAGCACCTCACAAGATCAAGCCCTTACTATTCGTGTAAGTTACATCTATAAGCTATGCCTACTCAGTGTGGCACTGTGTCCCCCTCTAGTGGCGGTTAGGCCAAATAGCAGTTGTTGAGCCTACTATAGTCTTGATTAAGGAGGGGGTACGGGTTCTTTTAACTCAGGCAGTAGATGCTCCCATATTAAGATCCAGAGGTGCCAGGTTCAATCCCCACTTCTGATAACCCAGCCAGAGGGTCGGCATTACATTTATATAACAATAGCACTTACTGTTCACCATCGTATATAAAGGACCAACTGTGCTAGGCATTGTGCACCTTTAAGTAAAATTTTTACACTCGTCCATGTGGCAAATTATATTTTTTTCACTGTGTTCTGAAGAGAGGCAGAATTGAGTTCTCAGTGATATGTCCCAAAATGTGTGTAAGGTACAATAGCATCTTAGCGAACAGGGGACCGCAAACAGGGGAGTTTGAGAGGGGGAGAAGGAGATCCCCCTGCTGAACGAACAAGGTGCAGGTACTAACCTTGGGGTGAGTGAGTTTGTTTGGCTGTTTGTGTGTTTCTTTCTCTTTCAGGTTATTTCAGTTATTGTCAGTTATTTCAGTTACTGGGTCAGTTGGGATTGTGTATCTGGGGACTGTTTGAGACTTTGTTCCCTGGATCATCCCTGATCATCTTTGATCAGCCTCAATCAGACTTGTGATCACCCACTCGCCCCCCTGTGTGATTAACGAGGGGGTAAGGCTGACCTAGGAGAGAAGGCCTTAAAAGCCAGAGGCTAAGCGACCAAGCGGAGCTAGCGAACAGGGGAGTTTGAGAGGGAGTTTGTCAGAGGGAAACATAA
>NW_020678477.1:0-4721 GCF_002925995.2 Terrapene triunguis | reverse complement strand
GGAGTGAGCGGTGAGGCGTGGCGTCGGTACACCGGCCAGGTCGTAACCAGCACGAATACAGGACGTGATCCAAGAGGACAGGCACTGTGAAGAGACCGGTGAGCCTTTCATCCGGTCGGCCACCGCAACGAAGAGTTGCGTCGTCTTCCTAAATGGCTTTGTACGGTCGATATAGAAAGCCAGGGCCCTGCGTACGTCCAAAGAATGCAAACGCTGGTCTTGACGAGTAGCGTGTGGTTTCGGATGGAAGACCGGGAGAAATATATCCTGGTTGACGTGGAAAGGTGACACCACCTTCGGAAGAAAGGCAGGGTGGGGGCGAAGCTGCACCTTGTCCTTGTGGAACACCGTGTATGGGGGTTCGGACGTAAGCGCTCTGAGTTCAGAAACGCGCCGTGCTGAGGTGATGGCTACGAGGAAGGCTGTCTTCCAGGATAAGTACAGGAGTGAACAGGTCGCCAATGGTTCAAACGGAGGCCCTGTGAGCCTGGAGAGAACGAGGTTGAGGTCCCACGTCGGAACCGGCTGGCGTTGCTGTGGGTACAGCCGGTCTAAGCCCTTGAGGAATCTGACGACCATCGGGTTAGAGAAGACCGAGGACGTGAGTTCTCCTGGGTGGAAAGCCGAAATAGCGGCGAGGTGAACCTTGATTGAAGATATCGCCAAGCCTTGCTGTCTTAGGGACAGGAGATATTCCAGTATAAAAGGGATAGGTGCCTGTGAGGGAGACGTAGCTCGTTGCTCACACCAACAGGAGAACCGCTTCCACTTGGCTAGATAAGTGGTCCACGTAGAGGGCTTTCGACTTCCCAGCAGAACCTGCTGGACGGCCTGCGAGCATTGCCGCTCTGTCCGACTCAACCATGAAGCATCCACGCCGTGAGGTGGAGTGACTGCAGGTCGGGGTGACACAGCCGGCCGTGGTCCTGGGAGATGAGGTCCCGACTCAAGGGGAGCGTGATCGGCGTTCGTACTGAAAGCTCCAGCAGAGTGGTGTACCAGTGTTGTCTCGGCCAAGCGGGAGCGACTAGAATTACCCGTGCATGGTCCCTGCGGATCTTGAGCAGCACCCTGTGGACCAACGGAAATGGAGGAAAGGCGTAGAACAGGTGGTCCTTCCATGTTAGAAGGAAGGCGTCTGACCGAGATCCCGGGGCTCGCCCGTGTAGGGAGCAGAATGCCTGGCACTTCCTGTTGGCCCGAGATGCAAACAGGTCGACCTGGGGAAATCCCCACCTCTGGAAGACGGAATAGATGATGTCCGGGCGAATCGACCACTCGTGCGTCTGGAAGGACCTGCTGAGACGGTCCGCCAGCGTATTCTGGACTCCAGGAAGGAAGGATGCCGTGAGATGTATCGAGTGGGCGATGCAGAAGTCCCACAGGCGAATGGCCTCTTGGCATAGGAGCGATGAGTGGGCTCTGCCTTGTTTGTTGATATAAAACATGGCCGTGGTGTTGTCGGTGAGAATCAGCACGCAACGGCCGTGTAGGAAGTTGAGGAATGCCTGACAGGCTAGGCGCACCGCCATCAGCTCCCGGACGTTGATGTGTAGGGCTAGTTGGGACGCGGACCACAGTCCCTGGGTGTGGTGCTCCCCGAGGTGAGCGCCCCATCCTAGAGATGAAGCGTCCGTGACTAGGTGGAGGGAGGGTTGAGGGGCGTGAAACGGCACTCCTGCACAGACCGCCGTGCGATCCGTCCACCAGGTGAGGGAGGCCAAGACCGAGGACGGAACCGTGACTACCATGTTCAGGTCGTCCCGGTGAGGACGGTATACCGATGATACCCAAGCCTGCAGTGGACGAAGCCGTAGCCTGGCGTGCCTGGTTATGTAGTGCACGAGGCCATGTGGCCCAAGAGGGCAAGGCATGTCCTTATGGTGGTAATCGGAAAAGCCCTGAGTCCTTGAATGACGCTTGAGATGGTATGAAACCGGGTGTCTGGCAGGATGGCTCGGGCACTTCTGGAGTCCAGGACTGCTCCAATGAACTCTATTCTCTGAGTTGGTACTAGAGTGGACTTCTCTCTGTTGAGTAGAATGCCCAGCTCGTGGAAAGTGTGTGTCACTATGTGGACCTGATCCTGAACTTGGTCCCTGGTGCGGCCGCGTACCAGCCAGTCGTCCAAGTACGGGAACACCTGTACCCCTTGTCGACGAAGGTAGGCCGCGACGACTGCCAGACACTTTGTGAACACTCTGGGAGCCGAGGACAAGCCGAAGGGAAGAACTGCAAATTGGTAGTGTGCCCTGTTTACTACAAATCGCAGGAAGCGCCTGTGAGGCGGATAGATTGCTATGTGAAAGTATGCGTCCTTCATGTCGAGGGCGGCGAACCAGTCTCCAGGATCCAGTGAAGGGATAATGGTCCCCACAGATACCATGCGGAACTTCAACTTTACTATGAATTTGTTGAGTCCGCGCAAGTCTAAAATGGGCCGTAGACCCCCTTTCGACTTGGGGATCAGGAAGTAGCGGGAATAAAACCCCCTGCCCCTTAGCTCCGATGGAACCTCCTCTATGGCCCCCATAGCAAGGAGCCCAAAAACCTCCTGCGTAAGGAGTTGCTCGTGAGAAGGGTCCCTGAAGAGGGACGGGGAGGGGGAGTGGGGGGGGGCGAGGAAAACTGGAGGGCGTATCCCCTCTCCACCGTGCGAAGGACCCAGCGGTCCGATGTTATAAGGGACCAAGCACGGTGGAAACGGGAGAGGCGATCCCGGAAGGGGGGGGTTGGATCCTGGGTACTGGTCGTGGTGCCGTCCTCGACCGCACCTTCAAAAGTTTTGCCTAGGCCCTGAAGGTGGCCTAGGCTGGCCCTGGTTCTGACCAGGTTGAGGGCCGGTCGACCTTCGCCTCCCGCCTCGACCCCGCCTCCTGGCAAAGTCCTGTCTTGGATGAGGCGGGGGAGGGTAGAACCTCTGAGGCTGGGGCCTGAAGGGTCTGCGCTGAGGCCCTGGGACATGCATCCCCAGGGAGCGCATCATTGTTCGGGAGTCCTTTAGGTTTTGGAGTCTCGAATCTGTCTTTTCCGAAAAAAGGCCCTGGCCCTCAAACGGTAGATCCTGCAGGGTCTGCTGCAGCTCTGGTGGCAAGCCTGACACCTGGAGCCAGGAGAGTCGCCGCATGGCTATCCCCGAAGCCAGGGTCCTAGCGGCCGAGTCCGCTATGTCAAGGGAGGCTTGCAGGGAGGTACGTGCCACCCGCTTACCCTCCTCTACCAAGGCCCCAAACTCTTCCCTCGATTCCTGGGGAACCAGCTCCTTAAATTTCCCCTTCGAGGACCAAGAGTTAAAACTGTAGCGGCTCAGGAGCGCCTGCTGATTCGCCGCTCGAAGTTGGAGCCCTCCCGCGGAATAGACCTTGCGTCCGAACAAATCGAAGCGCTTAGCGTCCTTCGATTTGGGCGCAGCGGCCTGCTGGCCATGGCGCTCCCGTGCATTGACTGATGAGACCACCAGTGAGCACGGCTGGGGATGTGTATACAAGTACTCGTGGTCTTTTGAGGGCACAAAGTACTTCCTCTCCACCCCTCTGGCCGTGGGTGGAATAGAGGCCGGGGTTTGCCAGATGGTGGTGGCGTTCGCCTGTATGGTGCGGATAAGCGGTAACGCCACCCTAGATGGGGCATCCGCTGAGAGGATGTTCACGATTGGGTCATGAACCTCCACAATCTCCTCCACCTGGAGGTCCATATTGCGCGCCACCCGGCGCAACAGGTCCTGGTGAGCCCGAAGGTCTATAGGAGGCGGACCCATGGCGGATGTACCCGCTACGGCCTCATCGGGGGAGGAGGAGGAGGATCCCCCCGGTGGCAAGGGGTCCAAGGGCGGATCCTGTTCCAGGTGTTCCTGGAGCTGGACATCCCCTGCCCCTGGGTCCAGGGCCTCCGCCGGTGTGGGCACTGGAGCCTCCATGCCACCTGGAGGAGGGCGGGAGATGGTGGACTCCGGGACCCTGGGCTCGGAACGTGCCGAGCGGGAGGCAGATGGTGGGGCCCCTTGTGCCTGGTGGTAGGCCCACGGTGTCCAGAAGGACCAATGCGCAGGTCCCTGCGTAGGGTCCTCGGCCGTCTCCTGCAAATGGCCGACATCTGCTGCCTCCGATGATCGAGATGCAGACCTAGACGGCCACGGCGGTGCCGAGCGCAATGTCGCCGGCACCGGATGGTACGGTGCCGATCGGTGCCGGTCGTAGGGCGATCTGTCCCTGCGCGGTGCCGGAGAGCGGTGCCGGGATTGGGATCGGTGCCGGTAGTCTCGCCGGTGCCGAGATCCAGATCTGGATCGAGACGACAACCTCGACGAGACCCAGTACCGGGAGCGGCCCCTCGAGCCCGAGCGGCGCTCGTACCGGTGCCGGGAGCTCCGCCTCGAACCCGATCGGTGCCGGTCGTCACGACGGTGCCGAGATGTGGAACGGTGTCGCGAAGATGATCTCGGCCGCGAGTACGACCGGCGCCGAGGTGATATTCGGCGCCGGGACTCCGAGCGGCGTCGGGACCTGCTCCGGGACCTGGAGCGGTGCCGAGAGTCCGGAGCTGGAGACGGTGGGCGCACCAGGGCAGGCTTGCCCCTGGACTGCACCGTGCGTGGAGGTACCAGTGCCGGAAGTTGCGACGGCCCCGGCTCCGTGAAGGCGATCAGATCCCGCGCCGTTGCAAATGTCTCCGGGATGGAAGGGAGACAAGGTTCCACCACCAGCCTAGGTGGTGAAACAGTC
>NW_020678476.1:0-6164 GCF_002925995.2 Terrapene triunguis | reverse complement strand
CTGTCAGCATTCCCAGACCACAGTAAGAACAGACCCAGTTCGTCACATCAGATGGGGCTCTGACCTCCCAAGGGGGCTGGTGTGCCCTGGGACCCCAAGATGGACCTGAGGGGGTCCTGTTGTCTGTGCCTGCAAGACCTGTCTTGGACTGTGTCCCTGTCGTCTAAATAAACCTTCTGCTTTACTGGCTGGCTGAGAGTCATGGTAAATCGCAGGAAGCCAGGGGTGCAGGGCCTTGTGTCCCCCCACACTCCGTGACACTACTGTCCCAGAGACTGTTCCAAAGCTGGGTCTGTAGCACCGATTCTGTGGATCCGTGACACTAGTATCCAAAACAAAGATAAAGAAGGACCAGAACAGGCAGCTAGGGGACTGGGACATGCCGAGGGGTTGGATTTTAGTGACATGTGACGAGATGCGTAACTTGTACAATCGTATAAACAACACCAGCCGACATGTATAACCAGGGAACCCACCTTCTGCACAAGGTGTATGTGACACTGCGGCACGAAGACCAGAATCACCTCAAACCTCTTCCCTGCACTATAGGAATAACTGTGACTGCCACTGGGAACTCGGGCTCTTAAGTATATTTCATAATGAACCCCGGTGCGGTGACGTAACCGACTGTACCATTTCTCAGCACACTGTTCAGCCACCACGTAGCGCTTATTTAAAACCAGCCTCAGCCCCACCCGGCAGAGCTTTAAAGGATCTTCCGAGAAACACAAAGAACCTTCCCAAAGGACAGACTGGAGACAGCATTTTGCAAGATTTTGAATTACAAACAAACTCCACAAAGAAAGTGGAGATATCCAGGTACCCTCTGTAATGAATGCTATGGGGAAGCAAGCCAGCAGGACAGACCGTTCGATCCTTTGACTTTACTGAAGACAGTCACTGTGATGGTGCTGCCCGTGGGAGCCAGCTGAGGTCACTCAATCAGGGCGAACTGCAAACAGAACGGGGCAGACAAACCCCAAACGCTGGTGGATATTCCAATACTTAGATTTACCAACCAGTCCCAAACAGCCTCTGTGTTACCTCCCTGGTTACTCAGAAGTCCAAACAACGCAGTTCCCTTAAAGTGCCCAGCCTCAGGCCTCCATCCAGACACACGTCAAACATACGATGATAAATTCTGAAAATCTTATCTCATCATATAAAAGAAAAGGCTCTCCCAACCCCAAAGGATCAGCCACACACCCAGGTCCAATTATAACTTAGATCTTACCCAAAATACACGCTATAGCCAATTCTTATTAACTAAGCTAAAATTTATTAAAAAAGAAAAGCGAGAGAGTGTTGGTTAAAAGATCAATATACAGACAGACTTGAATTCAATTCTTGAGGTTCAGACACACAGCAGAGGTGAGCTTGTAGTTGCCAAAAGTCCTTTTAGAAATAGTCCAGAGGTTATAGTCCAATGTCCATATTCAGGGTGGCTCCAGTCAGTGACTGGGGATCTCAATCCTTGTGGCTTAAGGTTTCCCCCTCTTGAAACCCAAAGCAGATCTGAGATGAAGCAGGATCATGTCCCAGGGTTCTTATACATTTCCAGCAGCCTTTTGGCCTGAGAAAACAATAGGCCTAACTCTCCTTCTCCCAAACATCCTGGCAATTAGCACAGGGTAATTTATCCATGAAACAGTTCAGATACAGGTTACCGCAACCTTCAAAGAGACATAGAGACAATAATACTATTTCACTCAAGTGTCTTCCTAAATGTTAATATTCCTTTTTTGATCTTTGAATCAAAGCTATAGCAATAGACAAGACTTGTTTGCTTACATCACAAGCCCTGAGCAAACCGCTCCCCTTCTACCTCTAACAATGCCGGCTGCATTTCAAAGCTCTGCTCATTTACAGATCTTCCTAACCAGCATTTAAAGTTCGGCCATGTCAGGTCAGTCGGTGAGGTAATTAACTCTTTCTGGCCCTGTCACCTTTCAATGAGATATTATATTACATTCATAACGTCACACCCCTAACGCAAAATTGATGCAGGAAGGGATGACACAAACATCACTGACTGCATCCCAAGAGCTCCCCATCCTTGGGTCTGTCTCACTACGGCTAGTACTGGGTTAGAAGCTGCATCAGTGTATAACAGAAGTGGTTTATCAAAGTCATGTTCAATAATATGATTGAATCTTTTTACAAACTCAAGGTAAAACTTAGTTAGAACAACAGTGGATTGGATCTGCTTTTGCAGCATGGTTCCTGTATGTCTCATGTGACCTTGCCAAGAGCTAAAGAAAACAGCTACTTTATCCATACAAGCTCTGGCAAATGTTTGGAACCCAATTAACATCAAGTCAATGTAGAAATTAATGGTGTCCATAGTGTAGGAATCTTGGCATTTAGCCGTGAAAGCAATATGGTAGTGTGCCTCAGTTTCCCTTCTTACATAGCACATCAAGTCTGGAACGTCTTTTCTCCTGTGAAAAGTTCCAACACTGTTTACAGGCACTAACTGTGAAATATCAGTATCACAAGGTCTTTTAACATAAAGTGTGTTCTTATGCATCATTCTTGATGTGTTCAAGGGATTTTCCAAAAGATTAGGCACATTGTACATTTTTACAGTTCTTGGTATTAGCAACACATTAGTTACAAAAATTACCATTAGCAATAACAACAAATCCACTGCAAGTGCCCATCTACAATCATGTTTGTCATGCCACACCTTTGGCTCAATACCATTGGGGTTTGGGCCTTTTAGGGTTAACCTGTGGCTTCCCTTTGCAAAATTAAATTCTCTCTTTCTTCCTTGTCCTGAAGGATCAAACCCTGATTTCGCTTGGTTAACAGAATTCACTGGCGGATTGGCCGGGCTCTCTGTGCTAACAGCTATTAGCAAGGCTTTCTTCTCCCTGTCAGCCAGGTCATTTGCATCAACACAGACTGTTCACCACTTTTCAGATCCTTAACTGTTACCAATTCCAAGGCTGGACTCTGTCTTAAAGAGATCCCGTCCATTCTTACTAGCATGTTAGATGCAAGGTTCTGTTGTCCTTCCATTACCAACCTCTGCTTACACATGGAATCAGATGTTAAGTCCACTGAGAGACCACAAGTCATATCCCAAGTGTAAAGATGAGATCGTACCTGTCCTCCCCCGCCTTCTCCAGAGATTAACTACACAGCTGTTCTGCTCTGCAGACTCAGCTACGCAGCCTTCCCTTCGAACCGGAGACACCGACAGGTCACTCACAGACTCTACATGGAGACATTCCTGTCCCAACAACCTTGTCTTCCCAACCAACTGGTCAAGCACAGCCACTTGGTTAATGGGCTGTCCAAATTCCCTAACAATTTTCCTTCCATCTGAAGCCTCCTCAGAGCTCCCCACACTGGATCTTTCCAAAGCACAGTCAATGAATTCATCCTCAGCAGAAAATTTCTGGCCATCAGGAACTGAAACTTCCTTGATCAAATCACTTTCACACGCTTCAGCTACAGCAAACTGCTTGCACCGATTACCATGAGGATTTCTTTCCCTAGGAGTTTCTCTAAGCAGCAATTCACCCCTCACAGAAATTCTGCCCTTACCCTCTTCACCTGGGGCTTGCTCTAAAGGAACACTTCCCTGAGCAGCAACAGACTCTGTCTGGGTCTCACATCCAGGATTCCCTCTGGCTCATTAGGTGGATTTCTACACAATCCCCTTTCAGGCAAACTGCTAGATTTCATAGTAAGAAGCATTTTCCTTCCCTTTGTGACACACAAGCTCAGGAATCTTTTCCTTCTTGTTACAAGTTGTCAAAGTGTCAGTGGGTAACACAATCAAATCACCTTTCTGCTCTCCTTGTGCCCACAAAAGCTTATGCCCAAATACATTTGTTAGTCTCTAAAATGCCACAAGGACTCCTCGTTCTTTTGGCTGAAACAGACTAACACGGCTCCGCTCTGAAACCTTCCCCTTTGACACACAGCTTGGGATCTCCTTTTCCTTGTCCCAGCCCACCGGGCTGTTCACAGACAACTGCTTGGAGACTGAGGTAGCTTCCTCCATAGGCAAGTCAATACCCCTGACAGACACAGGCACATTCCCTTCACTGTCACAATTCTCCACACAGGAAACAGGTAAGGGATAGGGACACTCATCTTCCACTCTCCTGGCCTTCCCAAACTGCTGACTAGATAAAGCCATCAGCTCACAAGGCTGCCCAGGCTCCTCCAAGCTTTCCCTGCCTTCCTCTCCTTTGTCCCAGCACACAGGGCTGGTTCCAGACAAAGACTGAGAGAGTGGGGCAGCTTCCTTACCAGGCACCTTGCCACTCCCAACAGATACGCTGCCGCTCTTCTCACTACACTGAGCTACTGCCAGCAAATCACGGGTTACCCCTTTCCAGGTTCCCTTTTACAAGCTGTATCAGCCACCAATGCATCACCCATCCAAAATCTACCCTTTCCTTCCTCAGGCCTTGGCTACACTTGGGAATTCACAGCGCTGCCGCGGCAGCGCTGTGAAGCGCGAGTGTAGTCGCGCCTGTGACGGGTTGGATCACAGAAACCCCCTTGGGAGCTGCCACCCGATGTGCCAAGACTACCCCTGCTTCTGTTTTCCCTGCCAGCTTAGGGCTCCAGCACCCCGTCTTGCTGAGCCAGCCACTCCTGTCTGGCTCCAACACAGACTCAGGGTCTGAATCACTTGTCCCAAAACTGCAAGTTTACCCAAAAACAGCTCACAGGAGTGTGCTTGTCTTTAGCACTCAGATGCCCAACTCCCAATGGGGTCTAAACCCAGATAAATCCGTTTTACCCTGCATAAAGCTTATGCAGGGCAAACTCATAAATTGTTCGCCCTCTATAACACAGATAGAGAGATATGCACAGTTGTTTGCTCCCCCAGGTATTAATACATACTCTGAGTAAATTACTAAATAAAAAGTGATTTTATTAAATACAGACAGTAGGATTTAAGTGGTTCAAAGTAGTAACAGACAGAACAAAGTAAGTCACAAGCAAAATAAAATAAAATGCGCAAATCTATGCCTAATCAAACTAAATACAGATAAGTTCCTCACCAGTTCCAGAATGCTCCCTTTTACAGGCTAATCTCCCTTTAGCCTGGGTCCAGCAATTTCTCACAACCCCCGTAGTTACTGTCTTTTGTTTCAGTTTCCTTCAAGCATCCTGGGGGGGGTGGAGAGGCTCCTTCTTTAGCCAGCTGAAGACAAAATGGAGGGGTCTTCCCCAGGGTTAAATAGACTCTCTCTTGTGGGAGGAGACCCCGCTCCTCCCTCCTATGCAAAGTCCAGCTCCAAGATGGAGTTCTGGAGTCACCTGGGCAAGTCACATGT
Source organism: Terrapene triunguis (assembly GCF_002925995.2). Classification (NCBI taxonomy): domain Eukaryota; kingdom Metazoa; phylum Chordata; order Testudines; family Emydidae; genus Terrapene; species Terrapene triunguis. The sequence goes on along the minus strand of NW_020678476.1, from coordinate 855 downwards.
CCCTGCATGACTCAGTCTTTACAGGCTGAAGCCATTGTCCACATGGTATCCTGCATGTCTCCAGGAAGACTTCTTATGTGGATTGGAGCATTCCAAGATGCATTGTTCCCTGATCAGGTACTTAACCTGGCGAATTCCTTCCTAAAGAAGCTGACCAAATGCCTCCCAAAGCTTACTTAGAAACCAAGCAAGCATACAGCCCATATTCTTAACCTCAAATAGAAAATGATATATATATATGTACAAATAGGTTGAATAGATATAGTAGACCATAACCTTTACAGAGATATGTTACCTGGCACAGGCAGCACAAAACATATTCCAGTTATGTCATACATACATTTATAAGCATCCCCTCCCCATAAAGCCTTATGGGGTACACTGTCACAGCGCCGCCAGCGCTGCGAGAGCTCTCTCGCAGCGCTGTAAGTACTCCACCTCTCCGAGGGGAATAGCTTGCAGCGCTGCGAGGGAGTGTGCAGCGCTGCAAGCTCTGATTACACTGGCGCTTTACAGTGCTGCACTCGCTGCGCTCGGGGGGTGTGTGTTTTCACACCCCTGAGCGCAGCAAGTTGCAGCGCTGTACAGTGCCAGTGTAGCCAAGGCCTCAGCTATGGCTTGCACCTGACCATCCACTTTAATCTGCTCCTGAGAAACATTGTCCTGACCAATGGGATCTTTCTGCTCTTGATCTAATTCCAGATTCACTTCTGACACATTAGACAGACATTCAGACACTTCATTTACAGACAAACAGCTCTTCTCCTCAGACAAACCTTTGGAGGAACCCTCCCCAGGCAAATCATTACCCATAACAGACACAGGTTTAAGATCATTCCTGTCCTGTGACTGGCT
>NW_020678475.1:0-1789 GCF_002925995.2 Terrapene triunguis | reverse complement strand
ACTGCTGCTGTCAGCCCCACTTTTCTCCTGCAAAGAATCATTTCCCCTCATTTCACTGCCTCGTTGTTTTGATTTTTCATAAGTTGTTTCAGGTTCCTTTTCTCATTTAAAAATACTCCTTTGGGCCTGGACTTCACAAGCCCTAAACGTCCCTCTCAAGAAATGCTTAGGCAGGGGAAAGTCCTGCTCTCAGATCTCTCTCACAGGACGCCTGCCTGGCACTAGAGTCACTCCTGATTTAGGGAGGATCGCTTTCCACATTCGAGTTCAGGTCGGTTCTGACCTTATTTGGCCTGATTCCGCTGTTGCTGTTAACCACAGTCAGGGAACAGGAGGCTGAGCAGTTATTGGATTTGGGGGATGGAGCTTCTTCTGTATTTGAGCTGTAACTTTGCATGGATACGTTTCTTCTTCTCCTTCAAGGAAATCCTCCCAAGACATCGGTCCCTTGGCGGCACAGGGTGGGAGGCATCATCACTGCTGTCCTTCTCCTCCTGAGTCTGGCCCTGGCTACCTCCCTCCTGGCTGTGATGCTTCTAGGTTAGTTCAACTGCAGCTCCAAGCCCAACGTTTGCCAACTTCCATACAGGCCAGCTGGCAGCTGAGTCGACTGGGGGGGGGCAGCTGTGGAATCCCCATCACGGGAGGTTTTAGGGACAACACCTGATCATCAGATCAGGGGCGGGGCTTCCCTGGTTAGGGGGCCTATAAAGGCAGCCAGCCAGTGGCAAAGAAGCCAGCAAACAACTGGAAACAGGGGAGTTGGCGTGCGCGATTGTAAGGAGAGTTTGGGGGAGGGGTGGTGGCGTTCTGTTTTTTTGTTGTTTTCTTTCTCTTTGACAGGCACTTAGGTGGGAAGGGTGTGACAGACTGTGACGAACTGGGACTGTTCTTAATGTGGTCTTTGAATGCTGAGTGGGGAGTGTTGGCTGGGAAGGCAGGGGAGTGTGGCTAGGATGGTCTGCATGGGGGGATGGCAAACTGGCCCTGAGGGCAAATACCTGAGCATGTAACATGAGAACCCAGGAAGGGGTTAGAGGCCAGGTGACACCTTTGCCCGGGAAACTGAACAAAAGCTGAGTAGAGAGTTTCAGAGCGGGCTGGTGGAATGGCTGGGAGGGAGACGGGACCCTGACCTCCCAAGGGGGCTGTGGTGTAGTGCCCTGGGACCCCAAAATGGACCTATCTGAGGGGATCCTGATGTCTGTGCCTGCAAGACCTGTCTTGGACTGTGTTCCTGTTGTCTAAATAAACCGTCTGCTTTACTGGCTGGCTGAGAGTCATGGTGAATTGCAGGAAGCCGGGGGTGCAGGGCCCTGAGCCCCCCACACTCCGTGACACAGACACAGAGGCAGCAGTGGTAGTGACCCAAGGAATGGAAAAGACAATGAAGGTGACCAGATGTGGAAGCTGCGAGATGATCCTGGAGCAGGTACCTGAAAAGAGCTTGTTTGTATGAAGTGCCGCCTGAGAGAGCTGATGGAAGAGAAGAGCCGAGGTTTGGAGATGCAGGTTGGAAGCTATGGTTGAGTTTTGAAGGGGATTCGAGCAGATGATGGAGGGAAGGCGAGAGGAGGCTGAAGGGAAAACTCAAGACTGGCAGATCCAGGTTTGCTGAGTTGGAAAATGAAGAAGGCTTGCAGCAGGGAGTAGCAGAGGGTGGGAGGGCCAGGGAGAAGGGAAGAGCAGCTAGTCCTACTAGAAGAGAGGAAGAGTCAATGTACATACCCAGAGTTCAGAGCCCCAGGAGGACAGAGGATGACTTGCACTAGATCGCAAGGGAGAACAA
>NW_020678474.1:0-1691 GCF_002925995.2 Terrapene triunguis | reverse complement strand
TGAGGCAAGAAAATCCGCCAATAAGCGCAGGACCCACCAAGATAGAGGAGGAACTTTGTCACAGCAGTTTTAGCTTCTTCTGATCTTCCTTCTTACTTATTTCGCTTCCTTTTCTCTCCCTACTTCCCTTACCCAAAATAAGCAAACAGAAAATAACAAACCAGTAACCACTTTGTCTGTTCTCCAGCCACCACACTTAAAACTCACTTAAAATCTCTACCAGTATCTCAAAGCAGTCAGCTGTGCACAGATCCTGCTCGACTATGCCACTGTGACGGGTTGGATCACAGAAACCCCCTTGGGAGCTGCCCCCTAATGTACCAAGACTACTTCTATCCCTGTTTTCCCTGCCAGCTCAGGACTCCAGCACCCTGTCTTGCTGAGCCAGACACTCCCGTCTCCTCCAACACAGACCCAGGGTCTGAATTACTTGCCCCAAAGCTGCAGGTTTACCTGAAAATAACTAACAGAAGTGTGCTTGTCTTTAGCACTTAGATGCCCAACTCGCAATGGGGTCTAAACCAAAATAAATCCGTTTTACCCTGTATAAAGCTTATGCAGGGTAAACTCATAAATTGTTCGTCCTCTATAACACTGACAGACAGATATGCACAGTTGTTTGCTCCCCCAGATATCAATACATACTCTGAGTTAATTAATAAGTGAAAAAGTGATTTTATTAAATACAAAAAATAGGATTTAAGTGGTTCCAAGTAGTAACAGACAGAACAAAGTAAGTCACCAAGCAAAATAAAATAAAATGCGCAAATCTATGTCTAATCAAACTGAATACAGATAAGATCCTCACCAGTTCCAGAATGCTCCCTTTTACAGGCTAATCTCCTTTTAGCCTGGGTCCAGCAATCACTCACACCCCCTGTAGTTACTATTCTTTGTTCCAGTTTCTTTCAAGTATCATGGAGGGTGGGGAGGCTCTCTCTTTAGCCAGCTGAAGACAAAATGGAGGGGACTCCCATGCATTTAAATAGACTTTCCCTTGTGGGTGGAGAACCCCCTCCTCACTCCTATGCAAAGTCCAGCTCCAAGATGGAGTTCTGGAGTCACCTGGGCATGTCACATATCCCGGTATGACTCAGTCTTTACAGGCAGAAGCCATTGTCCACATGGTATCTCCTATGTCTCCAGGAAGACTTCTTATATAGGTTGGAGTCTTCCAAGCTCTTTTGTCTGTTAAGTGCTTCCTGATTGAGCACTTAATTTGCACATTCCTTTCCCAAGAAGTGACCAAATGTTCTAACTAAGACTACTTAGAAATCAAGCAATTATACAGCCAATGTTCATAACTTTCAACACACAAATGGTGCCTGCATACAACTAGGATGAACATAACCAGTAGATCATAACCTTTACATAGATATGTTACATGGCATATGTAGCAAAACCCTATTCCAGTTATATCATACATACATTCATGAGCACCCCCCATAAAACCTTATGGGGTACACTGTCACACCCTCCCCCTGAACTTACTGCCAGAGACTTGGACACTGTCCATGGTGGAGGCAGTACCTGTAAAATTTCTGTTTGTCTTTGGTCACACTCCTTTTCAGTACCTTGAAACCATATGATATCATTCCTAGGGGTTCTAGCCCATTTTGGGGTTCCTGGTTCCCAGATGCCTGAAAACAGGTTGGGGTGTAGTATTGCTAACAGAATGCAGACAGCAATAT
>NW_020678473.1:0-1775 GCF_002925995.2 Terrapene triunguis | reverse complement strand
ACATCTCTCCCTTACTCTCGCAGATATTATGGAGCACACAGCAAGCATCAATAACAATGGGGATATTGGTTGTGCTGAGGTCTAACCTACTCAGCAAACAGCGCAGCGCCCTTTTAAACATCCAAAGGCACATTCTACCACCATTCTGCACATGCTCAGCCTATAGTTGAACTGCTCCTTACTGCTGTCCAGGCTGCCTGTGTAAGGCTTCATGAGCCATGGGAGCAAGGGGTAGGCTGGGTCCCCAAGGATCACTATTGGCATTTCAACATCCCCAATGGTAATTTTCTGGTCTGGGAAGAAAGTCCCTTCTTGCAGCTTTTTGAACAGCCCGGAATTGCGATGTGAGCGTCATGCACCTTTCCCGACCATCCCATGTTGATGTTGGTGAAACGGCCCTTGTGATCCACCAGTGCTTGCAGCACCACTGAGAAGTACCCCTAGCGGTTTATGTACTGGTTGGCAAGGTGGTCCGGTGCCAAGATGGGGATATACATTCCGTCTATCGCCCCACCACAGTTAGGGAACCCCATTGCGGCAAATCCATCCACTATGACCTGCACATTTCCCAGAGTCACTACGCTTGATAACAGAATGTCAGTGATTGCATTGGCTACTTGGATCACAGCAGCCCCCTCAGTAGATTTGCCCACTCCAAATTGATTCCCGACTGACCGGTAGCAGTCAGGCGTTGCAAGCTTCCACAGGGCTATCGCCACTCGCTTCTCAACTGTCAGGGCAGGTCTCATCTTATGATATTCCTGCGCTTCAGGGCAGGGGAAAGCTACTCACTAAATTCCATGAAAGTGGCCTTACGCATGCGAAAGTTTCTCAGCCACTGTGAATCATCCCATACCTGCAACACTATGCGGTCCCACCAGTCTGTGCTTGTTTGCTGGGCCCAGAATCGGCGTTCCACTGTATCAACATGCCCCAGTACCACCATGGTATCCCAATTGCCACATCCCATGCATTCAGGAACGTCTGTGTCCATGTCCTCCTCATAATCGTTCTTGTGCTGGTGGCTCCTAGCTAGGCTCTGCACATACTGCAGGATAATATGCAAGGTGTTTATAATGCTCACAAAAGCAGTGCGCAGCTGAGCAGGCTCCATGCTTACCATGCTATGGTGTCTGCACGGGTAACCCAGGAAAAAAGGCGTGAAACGATTGTTTGCCATTACTTTCACAGAGTGAGACAGGAGAGACTGATGACATGTACCCAAAACCACCTGCGACAATGTTTTTGCCCCATCAGGCATTGGGAACTTAACCCAGAATTCCAATGGGCAGCGGGGACTATGGGATAGCTACCCACAGTGCATCACTCCGTGAGTTGATGTTAGCCATGGTATTGAGAATGCACTCCGCCTACCTAATGCGCTTAGTGGGGACATGCACGATCGACTGTATAAAATCGGTTACTAAAGATCGACTTCTATAAAATCGACCTAATTTCGTAGTGTAGACATACCCTTACTCTCACAGGGGACTTTCTGCAGCAAAAACGTAGGTGCCTATAGGGTTAGGTGGCAGTTGAGCTGGGGCTTTGTGGATCACAATACTGTCTAAATCTGGGCTTTGGGCTCCTAAGTCCTTTTGTGGATCTGGGCCCCCAGCTTTAAAGAGGGGATAATGATATTTTCCTACCTCATAGAGATGGTGTGAGGCCTGTGAATATTACAAACATGTTTGTAAAGTGGGAAATATTATAACGTCAGTCACTGGTTGTCAAGGCTGTATCCCCACCTTGAACTTTAGGGTACAAGTGTGGGG
>NW_020678472.1:0-2453 GCF_002925995.2 Terrapene triunguis | reverse complement strand
CATGAAGGGACAGAGGAATCTTTAGCGCATCTGGCATGTAAATATCTTGTGACTCTGGTTGCAACAGTGTCATAAGATTGCCTCTTCTCACTTGCAGCATTATCGCCTGCAAATGGAAACAAACTTGTTTGTCTAAGCAATTGGCTGAACTAGAAGTAGAACTGAGTGGAGTTATGGACTCTGAAATTTTACATTGTTTTATTTTTGAGTGCACTTATATAACAAAAATAATCTATGTTTCTAAGTTACACTTTCATGATAAGGAGATTGCATTACAGTACTTGTATGAGGTGAATTGAAAAATACTATTTTTGCTTTTCATGTTTACAGTACTAATATTTGTGATAAAAAATAATACAAAGTGAGCACTGTACACTTTCTATTCTTTGTTGTCATAGAAATCAATAGATATGAAAATGTAGAAAAACATCCAAAAACATTTATCAAATTTCAAATGCTATTCTATTATTTAACAATGTGATCCATCGAGATTAATTTTTCTACTCACAAATAATTTTTTGAGTTAATCGTGATTAATCAATAGCACTATCTTCTTCCAAGTTTTTAACAATACAAGTTTACATTACAAAGTTCTAGTCTCTATTACTTGGAATGACCTCAAATACCATTTAAACACTTTTCTAACATATCTTTAAAGGTTGAATCTGGGTCAAATAGCCTGCAAGGTTCTTTTGGGCCAGGTTGTAGGGCTGAAGAATTAAATCACCCTGTAAATAAATTATACCTATATAATATGGCTCTGTATACTTGCAATGAAATTACTGTAATGTAATCACCTTTTATTGATAATGAAATTGTCTTTTTATAAATGAAAGTGTTAACCACCTTTGGACAAATTGTGTGTTAGTAGCTTACTAAGAATTGCTTTGGAAGAATTTGTCATTGTAACTCTTTTCTTTTTAATACATTGTAACTAAAGTGCCTTCATATTGTAACTAAAACCGCCATCTTAAACCACTGATACATTATAACTAAAGCAACTCCATATTGTAACTGAAACTCTGTTTAAAGTTAGGTGTGTGTGTGGCTAGGTCTACACTACAGCGGGGTTCCGACCTAAGATACGCAACTTCAGCTACGTGAATACCGTAGCTGAAGTTGCGTATTTTAGGTCGGCTTACCTGGCGGTGAGGACGGGGGAAAGCCGACCACTGCCGCGCTGCCGCCGACTCCGCTGCCGCCTCTTGCCGAGGTGGATTTCCGGAGTCGACGGCAGAGCGATCAGGGATCGATTTTACCGTGTCCTCATGAGACGCGGTAAGTCGATCCCCGATAAACCGATTGCTACCCGCCGGATCGGCGGGTAGTGAAGACGTAGCCTGTGTTTCGTTTAAAAGTGTGAATGTGGGCGTATGATGGGATCAGTCCCTGATGCCAGCTCATCTCAAAGAGCAGCTGCCACCACCACCCTGATGGCTGAAGAACAATATGGGCGAAACTTGCAAAAGAACCCACCGAAGAGAAAGAAAAACAAAAGCCCCATCAAGAAAAAGATCAAAGTCACATCTGCCATTAACTGATGACTCATGGTCATACAGTGTCCAGGGGCAGTGGGACAGGACAGGATCGATGGACAGAAACATATAAAAAGATGGTGTAGCGAGGCGGTGGGATACCCCACAGCCCCGCTGAGGGCCGAACCTCCCCTAATACCAACGTGGGCGGAGCCACCGGGTCCAGAGCCCGCCCCTCAGAGGTCACGGCCCCGACCCAGGAGTATAAAAGCCCGCCTGCGGAGCTCAGTGGAGCACATGCAGGCAGAGAGAGCAGATGTCTGTGGCCGAGCTCCCGCTTGGGAGACGGCCACAGGCCCCGACCGGCCTGCTGACTTACCAGGCCTGCCGAGCCTACCTCTCGCCAGGTACCCTGAGGAGGACTGGCCAAGCCTGCCCCGCGCCAGCTATCCCGAGGAGGAGCCGAGCCTGCCCCGCGCCAGCTACCCCGAGGAGGACTGGCTGAGCCTGCCCCGTTCCTGCTACCCCGAGGAGGAACCGAGCCTACCCTGCGCTACCTACCCAGAGGAGCCGATGCTGGTGGAGAGCACCAATGATACTAGGACGGCCCAGGTACCATACGAGGGGGAGTGTGGAAGTAGCCCGGGGGCAGCCGACCCCAGTCTGGCTGCTACACTGCCAGAGCCGATGTCAGTGTGTTGCGGCCAGGATCCCCACTGACAGCAGCGAACGTCCGTCGCTGCTAGGGCCCCGGGCTGGGACGCAGTGGAGTGGGAGGGCCTGCGTCCCCCCTGCCACCCACTCCTTGGGTGGCAGACTCCCCCCTTTTTCCCCTGGCCTAGAGAGGCTGGGCTGCTACAAACTCTGACCCAGCCCCTGCTTAAGGCCTGGGTTACTGACTGACTGTTTGTTTGTTGCCCCGCCCTGATCTAGGGCCTGGGCTGCTATAGACACTGCCTCAGCCCCCGCTTGAGGGCC
>NW_020678471.1:0-2583 GCF_002925995.2 Terrapene triunguis | reverse complement strand
CGTCCACACGGGGGCTGGGCGGTCCGGCGGGAGCCGGGCGCTGTCTGGGGGGGACACACGGGCTCGGCGGGGCCAAGGAGCAGAACTCGCCGAGCACCTGGTGGGTTAATAAAGCGACACAACAGCGGTGTCAGTTCTGTTCCCGAGGCTGGAACCCGAATCCCCCAGCGATAACGTGCCGCTGCCGGGAGTCCCGGCTTCCTTCTCGGGGGCTTCATGAGCAAGTGGAGTCTTGGCTTCAGTCCTCCCGGCTGAGGCTGTGAGGGCGATTCCCACTAGAGGTGAGCCCCGGCCATCACAGACACAGATCGCTGTAAGTCTAATGTCAGGTCAGTACCGGGCAAAGAATAGTCAAGAGTCACATTGTCAGACACACAGAAGAACCGCATGTTGAGTATTGCGCAACAGTTTTCGTGTCCCATGGGATAAAAGGGAAGGTCCTAATGTAAAGTAAAGTAATTCACGTCCATGTTAGGAATAATTAAAAAGGGATAGAGAATAAGGTGGTCTTGTCTCAAAAAAATATAATATATATACTGGCCCTAGAAGACAGTCGGCAGGATAGATACTGGGCTAGATGGACCTTTTTGGTCTGACCTGATATGGCCATTCCTGAGTCACTTTGTTCTGCTTCTATATTTCTTCTCCCCCCACCCAGCCCCCTTGGGAGGTCAGAGCCCTGTCTGCCTCCCAGCCATTCCACCAGCCAGCAATATGCAAAGACTACCCCTGCTAGCTCAGGACTCCAGCACAGACCCTGGGTCTGGGTCTGTTGCTCCACCAGGTATTAATACAAATACATACTCTGAGTAAATTAATAAATAAAAAGTGATTTTATTAAATACAGACAGTAGGATTTAAGTGTTTGGCTTCTCTCTCTCCCACCCCTTTATCACACTTTATATAATTACAATAGGCCCCCCCCCCTCAGAGTTATATTTCATATTTCTAGTTTTAGATACAAGAGTGGTACATTTATACAAATGGGATGATCACACTCTATGAGCTTTGTAATGATACCTTACAAGAGACCTTTTGCATGAAGCATATCCCAGTTACATTATAGTCACTTAAGACCTCAGGCCAGTAAAAGCCTCCTAGGTTCCAAGGTACTCTCTCCAGAGGGACAGCCCCGCGCACCTACCCTGTAAACCAAGGGTCCCCTTCTCTCTCTCTGCATTGTGGCAGGGCCTGCTCCTTTGGGACTCCTCCCTGTTATCCCCTGACTGACTGTTCACAAACTTGTCGGCCAGCCAGTTCTCTGGCTTTAGGTCCATTTTAGTTTGCACCTCCCTGGCTGGGGGGGGGGGTCCAGTGAAGGCTGTCAGGAAGGTATCCATGTCCTCCCCCCTCCTTACGCTGGGCCAGCAAGCACTTATCAAAGCTCTTTTGGGTTCTTCTCCCCCCCCCCCCCCGGCGTCTCAGCCTGGCCAGTTCTAGCTCATGCTGATGTTGGTGCTCCTGCTTCGAGCTGGAGGTTGGTTCCATCATCCATACATACCTCATTCACACATCTAAACTAAACTAATAAGATTAATAAATGGTGAACAGAAGTTACAATACTGAAACAGTGCAAGTCTCTGAAACTTACAAAGGCAGCTGACTGAACAGCTATGGCTCTTAACTGTTAAAACACTATTCATTCATACATAAAACTTTACTTATAAAGTTACATTAATAAAGTAAACAATTTCATTCATCAGGCCCTGGGGCCCACGCTGCATCCGCCGGGCGGCTTCCCTCAGGGACCGGGCTTGGTTCATCCAAGCGATCCCTCCCCTCCAGCTGGGCAATTAGCTGTTCTTTGGTGGACCTCCCAATGCGCAGCCCCCCCCCCTCTGCTTGCACAGCTCCACCAGGTCGCCCTTAAGGCGTTTAGCATACATCCTTCTGCTGGCCACTCGCCGGCCTGCGCGCTCCACCATTCCAGGGGGACCCCTAGTGTGCCAGCCCTTCTTCAGGTCACCACCTCTCTGCCATGGTCGAGCTGCAGACTCCTCCGCCCCGGGACCGCTCGTTGCGATCCCCCGGGGGGCCCTGTTACTGCAACAGTCCTTCTCACTGGTCACACACTCCCAGGGGTCAATCGCCCCCTGAACCGTCTCTCTCTGATTCTTCAGCCCACCTGGTCCCCCGTCGATCCCTTCGTTTTACTGCTCCCCAGTCACTTACTGCACAAAGCGCCGTCCACGGGGTGCAGTAGATCCCAGCGCTGCCACCAGTTGTCACGGAGTGTGGGGGGACACAAGGCCCTGTACCCCCAGCTTCCTGCAATTCACCATGACTCTCAGTCAGCCAGTAAAGCAAAAGGTTTATTTAGACGACAGGAACACAGTCCAAGACAGGTCTTGCAGGCACAGACAACAGGACCCCCTCAGTTAGGTCCATCTTGGGGTCCCAGGGGCACCACAGCCCCGTTGCGGGGGGGTGTCAGAGCCCCGTCTGGGCTCTCCTCCATTACCTGCCAGCTCCTGACCAACCTCAACTCCCCAGCCTTTGTTCCGTTTCCCGGGCAAAGGTGTCACCTGGCCTCTAACCCCTTCCTGGGTTCTCACGTTACATGCTCCGGTGTCTTCCCTCAAG
>NW_020678470.1:0-8234 GCF_002925995.2 Terrapene triunguis | reverse complement strand
AGCCCTGTAGCCAAGTGGCTGGGCTGGGCCATCATGTTCTCCAGGCTGATTCTCTGAGTAAGCAGTCTGGGCCTCAGGGTCTGAGGAAAGAGTGGGTTACTGGTTTTTCAGAGCAGAACAGCCTTATGACTGAACCTACAAGGATGCAGGGGAGAGCAGGCAAACTCTCCTCTCTAGGCACTTGGGATTTGTTTGGTATCTCTTTAAAACAGAGTCCAGTCTCTAAGCTGTTGCTGGTGGTGGATCCACAAGGAAGCATGCAGGAGAGTGTCTGTGTAGATGTTCATAGCACAGAGGGGCTGCAGTTGGGGAACACACCTAGCCAGCAAAGGGATCCCTGTAAGCAGGGATGTTCAGTTTTCAACCTTCTAGGAGAAGGAGGAGGTGGGGGTGGGGAAGGACCCAATCCTGCCGAGGGGAAGAATGAGTGTCCAGCCTTGAAATTGGCAGCAGGTGAGAATTTGAAAACTAGTGTCTGGGTTGATACAATCTACCTGGCTAACAAGGGAGGGGGGAGATTTGCCCCATAGCAGGTAGTACTGAGGACACACCTGGCCAGCCAAGGGATTCAGTGAGACAAGAAGCATGGTATGACCAAGATACTTATAAACACTGACTTGTAACAAATGTGGTGCTACTGTTAAGGTTTAGCCTTCTAATGTATTTGATTTTGACGTCAACCCTGGTTAAAAGGTACAATGTGTATGACTTTGATAAAAAGCCTTTTAAAATATTGGGGATAATACCTACAAACACACTGTATACTAGAGAGCTGTATACTAGTGAAATGTTACAACTGATACCTGTAAGCAATTGTAAAACTTGTCACAGCAGAGAAACCTTTACAAATCTAGTATCAGAGGGGTAGCCGTGTTAGTCTGGATCTGTAAAAAGCAACAGAGAGTCCTGTGGCACCTTTAAGACTAACAGATGTATTGTTTACAAATCTAGTCTGCTGTATAGAAAGGGAAACTGAGGCACACTACCACATTGCTGTCATGGCTAAATGCCAAGGTAATTACACCCTTGAGAGCATTAATGTCTATACTAAAGTAACATTAGATGAGAAGACTTTCAGAAAATGAAGGTAGCTGTATATACAGAGCCTGATTTAGTCAGGCATGATTTTGATAAATTATTTCTGTTGTACACTAATACTTGTGATGTAAACCAGAAGTGTAATAATATAGGACCAAGAGTGGAAAATTCTTGTGCTGCATTCAGCAGTGTCTAGGAACACCCCTTTCTGCATCAATTTTACGTGGGGTGTGTGATGCTGAATGGAATTTAGGGGACACTTTAGGATATTATGAATATCAATATTGTAGAATGGCAATGAATTATGCCAGATAGGCCATGTAAGATATCTGCAAAAATGTCATCATGTGCCAGATATGATGATCTCATTTATGCGTTTGTATCGCCTTTGTATTATGAGTTATAGGTATGTAAGTATGTCTGTATTTCAAACTTGTGTTATACTTCTGAGTGACACCCCCAGACAGTTTGGCATCAGCACTGCCTAGCCTGCTTGATGGCCCATTGAGGACCATCAGCTATACAATTGACACATTGAGAGAAGGCAGATACACCTTGTGACTCAGCAAGGCATGCGGGGACATGCCTATGAACGGAACTGGGCTTTCAAACCATGTGCTGGGCAGCTTGTGTTTGGAACAAAGGAAGCACAGGCCGCATGGCAAAATACTATAAAAGGCAGCTGCATCTTCTTCATGTTGTCTTCAGTCCTGCTTCTTACCTCTGGAGGAACTTTGCTACAAACTGAAGCTCTGAACAAGGACTGAATGACCCGTCCAAGCTGTGTGAATGTGCTCCTGAGGGACTTTCAAGCCAATAAACTCATCAGTTCTGCTAGGAACCTGATATATGGACTTTGAAGTCTTTGTATATATGTAACTGTTTTACCATTTAACATCTCTTTTTGTTCTTTCTTTTTTTCTTTATAATAAATCTTTAGTTTCCGATACTAAAGGATCGGCTGGCAGCGTAGTATTTTGAGTAAGACCAGAAAATAACCGTTGGGGATGTTGAAATGCCTATAGTTATCCTTGGGGACCCAGCCTACCCCTTAATGCCATGGCTCATGAAGCCATACACAGGCACCCTGGACAGTAGTCAGGACCTGTTCAACAATAGGCTGAGCAAGTGCAGAATGGTGGTGGAATGTGCATTTGGACGTTTAAAAGCGCGGTGGTGCAGTTTACTGACTCGGATAGACCTTAGCGAAACCAATATCCTCATTGTTATTACTGCTTGCTGTGCGCTCCACAATATCTGTGAGAGTAAGGGGGAGACGTTTATGGCGGGGTGGGAGGTTGAGGCAAATCGCCTGGCCGCTGATTACGCGCAGCCAGACACCACAGTTGTTAGAAGAGTACAGGAGGGTTCAGTGCGCATCAGAGAAGCTTTGAAAAACAGTTTCATGACTGGCCAGGCTATGGTGTGAAACTTCTGTTTGTTTCTCCTTGATGGAAACCTCCCCCCCCCCCCCCGCTTGGTTCACTCTATTTCCCTGTAAGCTAACCACCCTCCCCTCCCCCCTTCGATCACATTTTTTTCACCTTCTAAGCTTCGCTAGCCTCTGGGAAGGAGAAACATATGCAGCTGGTGGAGGAAAAAAAAAGGGAGAGTGGTGGTTAAAAAGACACATTTTATAGAACAATGGGTACACTCTTTCACGATAAACCTTGGTGTTAACATTACATAGCACATGTGCTTTCGTTACAAGGTCGCATTTTGATGGCTTCACCCCTCCCCCCACCACGTGGCTAACAGCGGGGAACATTTCTGTTCAGCCACAGGCAAACAGCCCAGCAGGAACGGGCACCTCTGAATGTCCGCTTAATAAAACCACCCTTTTCCAACCAGGTGACCATGAATGATATCACTCTCCTGAGGATAACACAGAGAGATAAAGAACAGATGTTGTTTGAATGCCAGCAAACACCGGGACCATACGCTGCAATGCTTTGTTCTGCAATGATTCCCGACTATGTGCTGCTGGCCTCGCGTGGTAAAGTGTCCTACCGTGGAGGACGGAATAAGGCAGCCCTCCCCAGAAACCTTTTGTAAAAGCTTCGGGAGTACATCCAGGAGAGCTTTAGGGAGATGTCCTTGGAGGATTTCCGCTCCATCCCCAGACACGTTAACAGACTTTTCCAGTAGCTGTACTGGCCGCGAATGCCAGGGCAAATTAATCATTAAACACGCTTGCTTTTAAACCATGTCTAATATTTACAAAGGTACACTTACCAGAGGTCCCTTCTCCGCCTTCAGGGTCCAGGAGCATGCCTTGGGTGGGTTCTGGGGTTACTGGCTCCAGGTCCAGGGTGAGAAACAGATCCTAGCTGTTGGGGAAACCGGCTTCTCCGCTTCCTTGCTGTGAGCTATCTTCAACCTCCTCCTCATCATCTTCCTCGTCCCCAAAACCCGCTTCCGTGCGTTCTACTCCATTGATTGAGTCAAAGCACAGGGTTGGGGTACTGGTGGCTGCACCCCCTCGAATGGCATGCAGCTCATCATAGAAGCGGCATGTTTGGGGCTGTGACCTGGAGTGGCCGTTTGCCTCTCTGTTTTTTTGGTAGGCTTGCCTGAGCTCCTTAATTTTCATGCAGCACTGCCGCGAGTCCCTCTTATAGCCTCTGTCCTTCATGCCCTTGGAGATTTTTCAAATGTTTTGGCATTTTGTTTACTGGAACGGAGTTCAGCTAGCATGGATTCGTCTCCCCATACGGCGATGAGATCCCGTACCTCCCGTTCGGTCCATGCGGGAGCTCTTTTGCGATTCTGGGACTCCATGGTCACCTCTGCTGATGAGCTCTGCATGGTCACCTGTGCTGATCAGCTCGCCACGCTGGCCAAACAGGCAATGAAATTCAAAAGTTTGCGGGCCTTTTCCTGTCTACCTGGCCAGTGCATCTGAGTTGAGAGCGCTGTCCAGAGCGGTCACAATGGAGCACTCTGGGATAGCTCCCGGAGGCCAAGACCATCAAATTGCGTCCACACTACCCCAAATTTGACCCAGCAAGGCCGATTTCAGTGCTAATTCCCTCGTCGAAGGTGGAGTAAAGAAATCGATTTAAAGAGCCCTTTAAGTCGAAAAAAAGGGCTTTGTCGTATGGACGGGTCCAGGGTTAAATCGAGGTAACGCTGCTAAATTCGACCTAAAATCGTAGTGTAGACCAGGCCTTAGGGTTTGGCTGTAGACAATGGATCGTGTGATGTGTCCTGGATGGAAGCTGGAGGCATGTAGGTAATTATAGTGGGAGTGGCTGGCTCACTACAAAAGCAACTTTTCCTCTCCTGGAATTGACACCACCTCATCAACTATTGGGAGTGGACTACATCCACTCTAATTGTATTGGCCTTGTCAACAAGGGTTCTCCACTTGTGAGGTAACTCCCTTCTCTTCGTGTGTCAGTATAATAATGCCTGCATCTGTAATTTTCACTCCATGCATCTGAAGAAGTGGGTCTTTTACCCACGAAAGCTTATGCCCGAATACATCTGTTAGTCTTTATGGTGCCACCAGACTCCTTGTTGTTTTAATTTTATCCTTATCCTACATACAGTTTTACTTATAAATGTTTGACTACAGATTTTTTTCTCCCACTGCTGTAAAAGTTTGTGCCCTTTCTGATTAACTGAAAACTTTATCCCCAAATTCCTCTCTGGCTGGGGGAGAATTTCTATGGAAAGGAGCTTTTTTTGAGAGAAGTAGATGTTCAAAATCAACAATGTTTCCAACTGTAGTGTATAGGATTAGGGTTGTGTCCCTTTCAGGGCTGAAATGATAGTGTTCACTGTGTACTAGGTTTAGAAGTTGCTGGAAACCAGTCAGAGCAGCAGGGTATCTGTAGTGAGGTCTGGCATGCATGTGTTTATTCAGCAAACATGATTATTTGCCATCCAACTGTGCCTGTGTGGTTGGTTCATACTACTTTTGTTGTGTAAAGAGCAAAAGACACAACACCAGCTCTTGTGATTTTAATCACAACTCCTGTGATATATGGGGATTTCCTTAAAGCGCCAGCTCCTGTAGTCATTTGATGACGTGAGAATCCCAGGTTTCCATTGAAGAAAAATGTCAATTTCCAGCTGTTGTGGTTGAGGAAAAAAGCTTGAAAACGTGACCCTCTGAAGGCTCAAAATATTTAAAAAAAACCAACCAAACATGACGTTTCTTATTTTTTAAAATCTCATTATTTTTCAGTCAATCTTGTTATTTTGGGGTATTGATTCCTGAACAGTTGGGGCTGTCAATACTGGATGGGGAAGAAGAAACTCAAGCAAACAGGATTAGGGGAAAAGCTAAAGGAAAGCCTTGGGTGGGAGACAGTTGATAAATGATCCCATGCCTTGTTTTAGGTCCAGTGAATGCTGTCTGACACCCTGGGCCCCAGCCCTGCAAACACTTACACACCTGAGTGACTTTATGCATATGAGCTGTCTCAGTGAGCGCAGTGGGGCTGTTCATGCACATAAAGTTAAACACGTGTGTAAGCGTCAGCAGGAACAGGACCACAGCCCTTTCTAAAGTGATGTGAGCAAACACCATGTGGCGAAGAAGCAACCTCCTAATAGCTCACTGAGCAAAAACAAATGTCACAGGGGTCCCAAGCTCCACCAACAACCCTTGGAAAACAGGGGGCCTGCGCTCTCCAGAATGGAACCTCTTCCCATTACTTCTGGCTCCAATCTCAGGCAGTGGAGATTCCATCCAGAAAAGACAATAGGCTGTTTGATAAAATAAGAAAATGGTATGAACTCCTTCCAGAAGCGGCTCCAGAAAGATGCCTGCTTTGAATTCAAGCAGATGGAATGTGAATCCAGACGGGATGAGAGCCTAGGCCTCCGGCCAAGTATCCTGTCTCCAACAGGGGCCAGCACCAGATGCTGCAAAGGAAGGTGTAAGAGCCTTGCAATGATGGCCCATAGGGGAACTTCCTTCCTCACCATGAAGCAGGAGGGTTAGATCCCTGTCCAAGCTCTTCTTTATTTTTTTACCTTGACTATCCCAACTCTGGACTTTCCCCTTGTCATATAAATGTCCAATTCTTTCTTGAATCCTGCTGAGCTCTTGGGCTCATTGATATCGTGTAACAATGAGTTCCACTGGCTAATTGTGTGTTTGTTTCCTTTTCCCAGTTTTGAATTTGCCCCCTTTCAGTTTCATTGACTGTTCCTTTTTTCTTGTGTTGTGAGATGGGGAGAACAGATGTTCCTGGTCTATTTTCTCCATCCCATTCATTATTTTGTATACATTCACCATGCCCCCTCTAATGTATTTCCACTCTAAGATTTCTGACTTTTCAATCTCTCTGCATACGAAAGATGTATATAAAATAAATGTCCTGAATTGGTGGGTTAATAATAAAAAGGGTCTAATTCGAGGTAGCTCAGTAGAAATGACCTTTATTAAAAATCACATTAGAAAAGAAGCAGTTTCAAATAGCTCTTCTTTAGCTGATTGCCTAACAATCCACTTATTTTCTATAATTAATAGGAAAATCTTCCAGTAATCAATGGAACAATCAAAAAGAGGTGCTAGGTGATAGCTGCTAAGCAAAAGATGCTGCGCGCTGATAATTGTGATCATCTCCATTGTGGGTGAACGACTCCTTTCATTGTCTTGCTCTTTCTTCACAAGTCAAACTACAATAAGTAGATAAAGAAACAACCTTTAAATATAATTACGGGTGTAGTACTGTATCGCTGGATGATGTATCTGCAATTCTATAGCCTAATCTCATCATCCAGGTTCTCAGCATCTCATGTCTCGATTACTGCAACAGCACCTCTGGCTTCAAGAAATACCATCTTAACCTGCTCAGATCTACTGTGACTGCTGCAGCAAAGATCATTCTCCTGGCCTGTTGCTTTGACAGGTCACCACTCTCTTTGCACCCCTCCCCTGGCTCCCCCTTCTCTGTCACATCAAACATAGGCTGCTTGTCTTCACCTTCAGGGCCCTTCAGAGCCTATCCCCTCCTACTTTTCCTCTCTCATTTGCTATTGAGATACTAGTCCTACCTCCTATCAGTCCATGATCCCAGTCTCCATTGCCCTCCACTCCCTCTCCTCCCTCTATTTCCTGCTCCCTCCCCCTGTGCCTCTACCTCTGTTCCCTGCTCCCCTCCCTATGCATCCTCCTCTCCTTCTGTTTCTGCTTTCCTTTCCTTGTGCCCCCACCTTTCCCTGTATTCCCTCTTACACCTGCTCATGCCTCCTCCCCTCCCCCTATTCCCTCCTGCCCCTCCAGGTGCAAACATTGACAGCACTGAAATCCAACAAGTGCATCTCTCTTCACCCCTCCCCAGCCTGTCCTGCAGTTTCCATTGTGAGGTCTCAGCACTGTACCTCTTCCCAAGATGTGCTGAGGTCAGCAGGGAGGGTGAAGAGGAGCACTGCACTGTCAGGCCCAGTCGAGGAATGTTGTGTGTTTAACATGCTCAGATCCCTGCTGTCTGAAAACCCCCCGTTACCTAGCGTTACCATACGCAGAGTCAGGTCAGTCAACTCACTGCTGATCAATGACCCTGATCAATGGTGCTGAACAAAGAATGGTGGGGGTCCATGGGCATGTGTCAATAGCAGTGCTGATGTGGAGTTATTGGGGGCACTGACACACTGGTTGTTATATTCCAAGAGCCATATCCCCAGGGGCAGAGTTAAGGTTGTATGAGGGTGCTGGAGACATGACCCTAAATCTGAATTTCCTGATTGTCAGAGGTTTAATTTTAGCCACTTTCCATGTTCGAGAAGGGCACGAGGCAGTGCCGGCTTCCTATTTGTGAACATCTTTTTTGAAATGCGGACACCAGAACTGGACACAGTCTTCACTAACAGTCTCACCAATGCCGAATACAGAGGTGACCGTCCGCCTTTGCTCCACCAGCGATGCCAGGCCCCGGCAGCCTGTTTGTCTGCTTTGCTCACCGATGGTTTCTCATTTTCTTCTCTGCCACCACCCATTATGCTTGAAATTCCTCCCTGACATGATCCATAAGGGCTCTGTCCTCCAATTCCCGCCTGCCTCTGCTGTCATGCCTATGACACCAGCTGACAAGGGCTAGACAGGTAGCCAACATGGGTAGCGGAGATTTATCTGTTTAGTTATATATATATTACACACACTCACATAAAGAACAGGAGTACTTGTGGCACCTTAGAGACTAACAAATTTATTAGAGCATAAGCTTTCGTGGGCTACA
>NW_020678469.1:0-1853 GCF_002925995.2 Terrapene triunguis | reverse complement strand
GGCTAAGCTGGCCAAACAACTATACTTCATATTTTTGGGCCTAACAGGACCAAATCAGGGACCCTGGATAATCTCCATCCAAGAATATTAAAAGAATTGGCACATGAAATTGCAAATCCAATAGCAAGGATTTTTAATGAATCCGTAAACTCTGACTGGAGCATTGCAAATATAGTATCCTATATTTAAGAAAGAAAAAAAGTGATCTAAGAAACTTCAGGCTCATTAGTTTGGCCTCTGTTGTATGTAAGGTCTTAGAACAAATTTTGAAAGAGGAAATCGTTACGAATATAGAGGTAAATGGTAATTGGGATAAAATACCACATGGTTTTACAAAAGGTAGATTGTGCTAGACCAACCTGATCTCTTTCTTTGAGAAGAGAACTGATTTTCTAGGCAAAGGAAATGCAATAGATCTAATCTACCTGGAAAATTATTAGTTTAATTGGAGAAGATTAGGATTACTATGAGAGTTGAAAGGTGGGTAAAGAACTGATTCAAGGGGAGACTACAACAAGTCATGCTGAAAGATGAATTGTCAGGCTAGAGAGAGGTTACTAGTGGAGTTCTTCAGGGATCGGTCTTGAGACCAGTCTTATTTGACATTTCATTAATGACCTTGTGTGACGAAGTGGGACTGTTCTTAATGTTTCCTCTGAATACTGTGTCGGTGCCTCAGTTTCCCCTATGCATTTCTTAAGTCTCCAGTGTGCATAAATGGCCGACACTCTGTCTCCTGGCAACAAATGGCTGGGGCCCTTCCCCCCTGCAAGGGGATAGCTAAAGGTGAACAAAGAGATCAGGTGACCTCCTGGCCCAAAAAAGAGACAAAGGCCAGAAAGGAGGGACTGGAGGGGGGTTTTCAGTTGGAAGCTGGCTGGGGACGGGAAGTGAGTGCAGACGGGGTTGTCTGGCTCTCTGGGCCCCAGAGTGGACCCGGCTGAGGGGTCCCGTTCTCTGTACCTACAAGCTCTGTTTTAGACCGTGTTCCTGTCATCTAATAAACCTCTGTTTTAGTGGCTGGCTAAGAGTCACGTCTGACTGCGAAGTGGGGGTGCAGGACCCTCTGGCTTCCCCGGGACCCCGCCTGGGTGGACTTGCTGTGGGAAGCACATGGAGGGGCATATGCTGCTTGCTCCAAGGTCAGACCCAGGAAGGTGAAGCCGTGTGAGCTTCTTGCCCTGAAGACAGTCTGCTCCATGGGAGAGGAGGCTCCCCAAAGTCCTGACTGGCTTTGTGGGGAGCAGTTCCAAAGCATCACCCGGGGACTCCGTGACACCTTGGCACAAAAAATATGAATGTGCTAATAAAATAAGTGGATGACACAAAGCTGGGAGGTATTGCCAATACGGAGGAGGACTGGAATATCATACAAGAAGATCTGGATGACCTTGTAAACTGGAGTAATAGAAATGGGATGAAATTTAATAGTGCAAAGTGCAAGGTCATACATTTAAGGACTAACAAGAATTTTTGCTATAAGCTGGGGACTTATCAGTTGGAAGTGAGAGTGGAGGAGAAAGGCCTGGGTGTATGGGTTGATCACAGGGATGACTATGAGCTGTCAATGTGATGTGACCTTGAAAAAGGCTAATGTAATCCTTGTATGCATTAGATGAGGTATTTCTAGTTGAGATAGGGAAGTGGCATTACCATTGTACAAGGCACTGGTAAGACCGCATCTGGAATACTGTGAGCAATTCTGGTCTCCCATGTTTAAGAAAGATGAATTCAGACTGGAACAGGTTCAGAGAAGAGCTACTAGGATGATCAGAACAATGGCAAACCTACCTTATGAGCAGCAAAGAGTCCTGTGGCACCTTATAGACTAACAGACGTATTGGAGCATGAGC
>NW_020678468.1:0-7531 GCF_002925995.2 Terrapene triunguis | reverse complement strand
CAGGTGAGCTCAGCAATAGTTCCCAGTGTGACCCTACCCAGCAGTTCCTGCTACACCAGCGAACTCTGATTCACTTGTGATCATTCCCCACTGAACTGATTTCTCCTTCCCCAGCTGATGGAGATAAAACGCAATTGGCCTCTAGGTCCCCTCGGCCTCTCCTTGCCCCGCCCCAGCCACCCCTCCATGGGCTCCTTGCAGATGGATCGGCGCCCTTGCCCTGCTGAGGGGTGGAAGACCCCGTGTCTCTTGTGTCACTAGCCCAGCTCTCTCAGTCTTGGATTTGTGGTAAAAGCATCCAGGAGACTCTCCCTGCAGGTCCCTGTATCAGCCTCGTCACTGGGGCCGGGCTGTGGAGACGGGGCGCACTGACCGTGCCGAGGTCTGGGTCTCACGGACTATCTCCTCCTGCCTGCAGAGCCCAGATACCCCAAACCCAACATCTCCCTGTGCCCCAGCGGGGGGGTCACCCTCTGTGAGTGTCATTGTCGGGGAGCAAGGTTCCTTCTGAGTAAAGCTGGAGACCTGAACACACAGCGCACCACGGACCCCGTGGGGATGTGGCTGATTTCCCCATCCGCAACATGAACAGGGCACATCTCTGTATCCTGTGTTTGTACAGCTCCAAGCACACGGTGGAGCTGACCCACGACTGGGGCACCTGTTAATTAATACTAGTCAGTAATGATTTTGGTTCCGGTTTCCGTGGAGCCAGGCATGGGTTGTATCTACGTTCAGGGTCTCGCTGGGCCGATCCTCCCCATTCTGGGATCCTAGGGTGCTGAGCCGGCCCAAATCCCTGGGTCCCGTCCTCTCCCCAGGGATGCTGGCTCAGCTCGGGGAAGAGCCACCATTGCCGACTGGGGGTGGGGGCGCCCTGTATAACTAACCACAGACACCAGAGTTTTCTCAGCCCCACACCACACCCCTGACAGACACTGGTTTTATTCCCGCAGGGGGAACTGACCAAACTCAGCCGGGAACGACACCAGCTCCCACGCGTCCAGGCACCGCGGGGCCAGATACCAGGGCTGGGGGCAGGAAATCACCATCAACCCCCCGAGAAACAGATTTGTGCTGCCCAAGGAGCTGCTTCCGGGGGGAATCATGAAGGGCTGACTGGGTGGGATGAGGGCAGATTCCAACAGTGAATGCCCCATCTTTAAACCCCCGTCAGACTCATTTCACATGCGGGGGTGTCACTGGAAAGACGCTAGATTGGCTGGTGGGGGCAGGGCCCGAGAGAGCTTCTTGCCACTACACAGCCCCATCCCGGAGCCCGACAAACCGGGGTGCTATGCTGCCCACTGGCACCACAAAGCCACCAATTCCATGTGACAGTTAACTCTGAATATTAATGATGGCCATTGCTACACCACCCGGGGCCTGACAACACATCTCTCTCTGCCAGGATCTCACCACCCCCAGGAATTTCTCCCCATTGACCACCACCTTCCACTCCCACTGGGGTCCGAGGGGCCTGAGCCCAGGAGAGGACACGCAGACATATATGCTGGGGGCAGCAGTGGGAGCCAATCTGCCACCCCGCCCATCTGGCTAAACAGCTCTATGGCCTTGGGACCCAGAAACGGAGCTAGAAGCCAGAGCCTTTCCGCAGGGTCAGCCTGGCTCCAATTGCCAGCCTTCCCAGAGGCTGCGAGACAGGCATCTGTATCTCCCCCGTCCTGAACCTGGGGCAGCAATTTAATGTCGAGGTTCCCTGCGGAATTGGCACCCCAGGGTCCATCCCCACTCACCCCTGGATGGGTCCCTCTGCCTCTTGGCTCCGCCAACGCCAGTTCATCTCCTGCTGTTCTGCCTCCTGCCTCCCCTGTCTGTCCTGGTCCCCTGATCCTTCAATCTCTGCTCCAATTCCATCCGGCTCAGATCCACCCACCGGAGACCCCCTGCTGATCAGGGACATGGGTCTCGGGGATGCCCGGTTACTCCCAGCCTCTCTCATGGCCTCAGCTGGGTCAGGAACCGGTGAGGGCCCTGGGGCTGCCTGGCTGCTCCCAGCCTGTCTCGCAGCCCCAGCTGGGTCAGGAACTGACTCCTTAGAGCGACCCTCCTCTTCCAACTGAGCAATCAGCTGTGCCTTGGTGAGCTTTCCAACGTGCAGCCGTCTCTCTGCACAGCTCTACAATGTCCTTCTTCAGGCGATGGTTACAGGCCACCTCCACGCTGTTCCCAAGAAGTCATGGATTCACAAGCCTGTGCTCGCTCCCCACTGTCCCTGGGGGGAGCCCCCTTCAGTGCCACAGCCCATCTTGGGTGTCACAATCTCTGGTGAGGGCTTTGGGACCCCTGGGAGAGCTTCCCCTAAACCTACAGCCCCATCCCAGGGGTCCCAAAAACCAGGGTGCTGTGCTGCCCACTGGCAGAACAAAGCCACCCATGTGGGGCACAGTTCGGTATAACCCCCTGGGAGAGCAGGGCCAGGGACGGAGAGTCAGGGATAATGATCCCATGTCTGTCTGCCTGAGTCTGCAGAGTGCCCAGGGGAATGGCTCAGAAGCAGGGCTCCCCCTTCACAGGGGTGCTGCCCAGTGGGGCATTAACTCTGGAACCTATCAATCCAGATAGACATGGTGTTAACACTTGAACCCACTGATTCAGAGTGATATATCGTTGACTCTGGAACCTAATGACGGCTGTTGCAATGACAGCACCCTTACGTCTTCCGCTGCTGATTATTTCACCAGGGCTTGGTTCTCCCAATGATCTCAAAGCGACCTCCCTGGCCAGAAGCCCCCTCCCACTGCCATACCCATGCCATCCTCCCACCCATATGATTCCTATGCAGAAGTGAGATGAAGCTACTGAGAAATTGCCAGGACAGGGGCAGGACCCGAGTGGGGGTTCTGCTGCAGGATCTGGGCCCAGCTGGCTTCACAGGGGCCTGAGATACAACCCCGCACACACCCTGTCCCCACCCCAGTACAACCCTCTGCCATTGTGAGTGAATCCCCAGACCACTATTACCCAGAATCCCCTCTGCTCCTGTCCCCCCACTAGCCCC
Organism: Terrapene triunguis; assembly: GCF_002925995.2. Taxonomy (NCBI): domain Eukaryota; kingdom Metazoa; phylum Chordata; order Testudines; family Emydidae; genus Terrapene; species Terrapene triunguis. Next base: position 4,509 of record NW_020678468.1, on the reverse strand, counting down.
ATAGAATGTTCTGTTGTGGGTCCCTGGGTCCTCGAGGTGGAGGGGCTGGGGCAGCAGGTAACAAACCAGCCGCTCACGGAGCTTACAGCCTGATGCTGCTTCCCAGGTGAATCGGAACCAAGCGCAGCACCGGTTCTGACCTGCACCATCATCGCCGGGGTGAGCGCGGCGGCCGCCAGCCTCCTCCTCCTCCTCCTGGCCTTCGTCTGCTACAGAAGAACCCAAGGAAGTGAGTGCCCCACCCAGCAAGTGAAGGGTTAAACCCGCTGCTAAGCCGGGCTGGGAAGGGGTCATGGCTTGGATGGGAGATGGGGAAGGAAACCCAGGGGGTGGGGCAGGGGCCCAGCAGGGGGCGCTCTCCTCTGGCAGTGAGAGCCGGCCCTAAAGGCCCTGGGCTGCTCTAGGGGGCGCTGGGCTGCAGGGGGCAGGGACCTGTCTCTAGGGTATCCATGCTCAGCAGCTGGAGGTGGTGGGGCTCCCCATGGCAGAGCGGGAGGGGATTCTGTCCTGGGCCCCCCATTCTGGCTGCCCCAGTGTTTTCCCCAGGAATTGAAATGGGGGGGGGTGTTTGAATTTACGGGGGGTGGGGTCAGGGCCAATGACGGGTGAGACCATGAGGGTGAAGGTGGGCTGTAAAGCACCATAGTAAAAACTGAAAAATGTTTCATGACCGTTTTATTAGATTTAACTCATGTTTTAAAATCATCCAACAAATTAAAGTTGGCTACTCGAGCCTTCTATGAAGCACTACATCTATATCCTTGGTTTCTTGCTATAATTGTGCACAACTCTGTTAATGAACTTCTCGAATGCAGTGCGTTCATCTTCGGTGGCTTCTTGTGTGTCCAGTACTTCCATTCCTTCAGTTGATATCCTCATTAGTTCATTCACATGATCAGGCAGAAGATGAATTCTTTCAGAACACAAAATCCTATTCAATGAGGAAAAAGAACACTCAACTGTAGCTGTTGTGACTGGGAGTAGCGAGAGATGAATGCCTACTTCTTTCACCCCAGGAAACAGCATAAAAATCGGGTGGAGCCACTAGTGTTGATAAAAAAGAAGTTGAAGTCAAATCTTCATTCGTTCGTCGTTATGATATTCCACTCTGTTCAAATTCTCTATTCTGTCCTGAGCACATGGCAGCCCCATTGCTGGTAGTGCCTCACTTCACTCAACTGTTGGTGTTTTATAGGACAGGGGTCTGTAAAAGCTACGTAGAGGTTAAGTAGAATCCAGAAGTCGCTGTTGTAGATTTTTAAGAATCAAGTCTGTGTACTTTTTCAGTTATCTTAACAAACACTTCTTGTCCTTTCCACTTAAGGATTCAATGTAAGTGCCTTCATTAGTCAACTTCTGGATGGAAGTCTTTGCTTCTTCCAGTACTTTTTCAATGGATAGCTCTCTGATTGATCCAAATGTAGCTTCTACTGCTGGACAAAGGTCTACTACTGTTGTAGCAGATGCCTGGATGGCATTGTTTAATGACCCAAGTGGTTTCAACAGTAGACTTACAAGAGAGAGAATGGCAATAGTCTTCTCTGAACGTAGTAGCAAAAGTAATCCACCAGCCTCACTCGTTAGATCCATCCCATCTTGGTAGATACTTTCCAAAGCCAATAATAATGGCTGGAGTAATTTTAAGAAAACAGCCAAGGATCGCTCATGAAAAAGCCAGAGAGTTTTCCCAGGTTGGACTAATTTGAACTTCAGTGCCAGTGTACCTTCTATATTTTCCAAGATAATCAGTCTTTTTGGACTCTTGCTGAGAAAAAGAATATAATGAAGACATTAAATGTATAGCTTTTTAAATGTCTTTTGAAGAGTCTGTAGCTCGTACTAGTGCTAGTTGGAGTAGATGGCCTCTGCAGTGTGTATAGGAGAGATTAGGGTTACACTTTTCTCTGAGCAAAGCTTGTACTCCACCATGTCTTCCAGAGAAGTTTGAAGCTCCATCAAATGCACAAGGAGCCATCTGTTTGGGGTCCAACTGACAAGCATTTAACTCTTCTAAGATGTGGGTTGTCACAGATGCAGCCAATGTGTCTTCTATAATTTGAACATCTAGAAATGCATCTACTGGCCTAACGTACACAATGACTTAATACTTGATGCCCATTTGCATTGGCGCATTCATCAGCCACGTATCCACATTTTTTGAATGTGGTGAGAGTTCTTCACTTTTTCAACTGTTGAGTCTTTCACTGTTGCACCACATGCATCTAGCCAGTCAGTTGAGTTTCTTGCAGAAAGATACTGACATGCATCCGACGAAGTGGGCATTCACCCACGAAAGCTTATGCTCCAATATATCTGTTAGTCTTAAAGGTGCCACAGGACTCTCTGTTCCTTTTTACAGATCTAGACTAACACAGCTACCCCTCTGATACTTGCAGAAAGATAGTGAGCATTTGCTGGTCTTGTTCGGAACCAGTGTTCGACTTCAGGATGAACAAGTGACAATACACTTAACATTGGCCTCCAGTTTGTAGTGTGTGGTATCTCTTGCTTAAATAGAAAGTATGATGCCACAGTCATGTTTGTTCGCAGGAACTGTGTTGTGTCGCCAGCATTCTTAACAGCCTCATTAAGTACTTCTAAAATTGGCCTTGAAAGTGGGCTTATAAGGTTTTCTGCATGTTGATGCACTCCAGAGGCCTGGTGTTTTGCAGCCTTTTCACGTAGTTGGTCAGCATTGGCTTTGCTGATCGGGCTGGCAAACCAAGCTCCTCCACTTTTACCAATTACAGCATTGGGAAGCTTTCCTTCTTCGTAAGCTTCTTTGCAAGAGGTGCACCAGTAGCCATCTTTTGTAACTTCAATCAATGGGAACACGTTGACCGACAAACATCGGGAACTGCCTTTAGGTTTTGGAGACACTGTTTCTTCAGTACGTAGCTGTATTTGTGCTTTGGGCTGGTCCGATGTAGATACACCACTTGAACCTTCACCTGACATGTTGATATATTCTTGGTTCTTGGTGTGTTCTTCACCTTGGTTAGTTTTTGAGGCCTTTGAGTGGAAAAATTGTTGCATTGTTTTTTGTCTTTTCATTTTCAGTTTGACCTGCAACATATAAAAGAGATATGAATAAATTAAATGTTCTGTTAGGATAATGCAAATTTAACATAAGGATAATGCAAATTACACCAAAACACATAAAAAGTTCTAGATTTCTAAAACAAATATAATTTTTTTTTTAAATTACTTAATTTAAATTGACTGTTGAAAAGTAAGCCATCATGGGATAAGAGGGAAGTCCTCTCATGGATCAGTAACTGGTTAAAAGATGGGAAACAAAGGGTAGGAATAAACTATCAGTTTTCAGAATGGAGAGAGATAAAGAGTGGTATCCCTGAGGGGACCATTACTGTTCAACATATTCATAAATGAAATGGGTAAACAGTGAGGTGGCAAAATTTGCAGATGATACAAAACTATTCAAGATAGTTAAGTCCAAAGCAGACTGTGAAGAGTTACAAAGGGATCTCACAAAACTGGGTGACCGGGCAACAAAATGGCAGATGAAATTCAATATTGATAAATGCAAATTAATGCACATTGGAAAAGATAATCTTAACTATACATACAAAATGATGGGGTCTAAATTAGCTGTTAACACTCAAGAAAGAGATGTTGGCATCATTGTGGATGGTTCTCTGAAAACATCCACTCAATGTGCAGCGGCAGTCAAAAAAGCGAACAGAATGTTGGGAATCATTAAGAAAGGGATAGATAATGAGACAGAAAATATCATATTGCCTCTATATAAATCCATGGTACGTGCACACCTTGAATACTATGTGCAGATCTGGTCACCCCACCCCAAAAAAGATATATTGGAATTGGAAGAGGTACAGAGATAGGCAACTAAAATGATTCGGGGTATGAAACAGGAGGTGAAATTAAAATGACTGGGAATTTTCAGCTTAGAAAAGAGACGACTAAGGGGGGATATGATGGAGCTCTATAAAATCTTGACTGGTGTGAAGAAAGTGAAGAAGGAAATGTTCTTTAATCCTTCTCATAACACAAGGACTAGCAGTCACCCAATGAAATTAATAGGCAGCAGGTTTAAAAAAAGCAAAAGGAGGTACTTCTTCACACAACATCAAGTCAACCCGTGGAACTCTTTGCCAGGGGATGCTGTGAAGACCAAAACTATAACAGGATTAAAAAAGGAACCAGATAAATTCCTGGAGAATAGGTCCATCAGTGGCTGTTAGCCGGGATGGGGAGGGATGCAAGACGATGCTCTGAGTGTCCCTAACCTGTTTGCCAGAAGCTGGGAATGGGCAACAGGGGATGGATCATTTGATGATTACCTGTTCTGTTCATTCCCTCTGGGTCACCTGGCATTGGCCACTGTCGGAAGACAAGATACTGGGCTAGATGGACCATTGGTCTGACCCAGTGTCACGGACTCACAGATCGTGCCCACTCTTGGCCCCGTGCGGTTCGTGGGGGGGTGCCCCTTTTAGTGAGACAGCCCTTCTCGGGGGTCCACTC
>NW_020678467.1:0-1143 GCF_002925995.2 Terrapene triunguis | reverse complement strand
GTGGGGGGTGGGATTGGTTAGAGGATTTTGTGACACTGCGTTAGGATACAATCAACTTAGGCTTGAATAGAGACTGGGAATGGCTGAGCCATTACAAACATTGAATCTACCTCCCCATGTAAGTATTCTCACACTTCTTATCAAACTGTCTGTACTGAGCTATCTTGATTATCACTTCAAAAGTTTTTTTTCCTCTTACTTAATTGGCCTCTCAGAGTTGATAAACAACTCCCAGCTTTTCATGCTCTCTGTATGTGTATATATATATCCTCAATATATGTTCCATTCTATGCATCCGAAGAAGTGGGTTTTAGCCCACGAAAGAATATGCTCAAATAAATTTGTTAGTCTCTAAGGTGCCACAAGTACTCCGGTTCTTTTTGCGGATACAGACTAACATGGCTCTGAAACCTGCGTTAGGCTTGGGTAGGTGGGGGCAGGTGCCCTAGAGTGTAAGGTGACACCTGACCCCAATGCCGTCTGTCGGAAAGGGTCACTGCCTACCTGGCATAATGACCCCCCAGAGCTACAAGAGAGAACGGGAAGGAAGAAAAGGGACCAGGAGGGGTGGGGGCTAGTTGAGGAGCCCCCCCCCCTTGCTAAATGGTTAAGCCGGGGCCCATGGGAAGGGACGGTTCAGCGAGGAAAGCAGGATCAGGCCCAGACACGCAAGAGATAGAGAGATTGAGCAGGTCCTCAAGGAGTCAATTCTGAAGCACTTAGAGGAGAGGAAAGTGATCAGGAACAGTCAGCATGGATTCACCAAGGGGAAGTCGTGCCTGACTAACCTAATTGCCTTCCATGAGGAGATAACTGGCTCTGTGGATGAGGGGAAAGCAGTGGACGTGTAATTCCTTCACTTTAGCAAAGCTTTTGATACGGTCTCCCACAGTATTCTTGCCAGCAAGTTAAAGAAGTCTGGGCTGGATGAATGGGTGAAATCTGGGCTGATGAAGGTGTCATTTTGGGAGATAAGCGAGTGATTTAAGGAAAGCGAGTGAGAAGTTCACTCTGCAGTGGCTGGAGGGAATTGAACAGTTGATAGATGTGAAAATGTTTAAAAAAGGGAAAGTGTGAGAGGAAGAGAATTCTCTTCGTTTCTTTGCAGCCATTCTGAAGGGAAAACGGGCCCTTTTCCAAAGC
>NW_020678466.1:0-1083 GCF_002925995.2 Terrapene triunguis | reverse complement strand
TTCTCTCTGCCAATATAGCCCACACTCCCTCTCGTTTCCGACCCATCTCCCAGGTCTCCATGTTCCCCACTTACCTGCGGGCTTTGCTCACCTGTCCCCGTCGAAGTGTTGTGGTCATGAACCTCTTTATAATGTTCTCCCATGGTTTTATCTCTTTGTTAGTCACATGTTGAAGCTCCACATGGATGCAATTATCCTGGTTTATCCTTTGCTCTGCTTTGACCCACGTTTGGAAGGAATTGAAATGACTATGCGACTTTTCATGACACACAAGATCTGAGACGTGCTCCCAATCATTTGAGCTCTCAAATGCTAAGGATGATTTTGGATTCAAGTAGAAGAGCTAGCAGCAGAAACAGAAAACCTTGTGTCATAAACAGATAGTTAAGGGTTAATGCCTCTTTTACCTGTAAAGGGTTAAGAAGTTCACCTAGCCTAGCTGACACCTGACCAGAGGAACCAATGGGAGGACAAGATGGTTCAAGAGGAAGGAGGGAAGTTCCCTTTGTCTGGGTCAGTTTCACTTTTGACCAGAGGGAAAAGCTCCAGAATTCAGGCTCTGATCAAGTAGTGAGTATTAGTGAAGGAAATAAATTGGTTTATGTTTATTTCTTTGTAACCTGTCTTGTACAATTAGAGGAATAATCAAATTGGGTATTTGGGTATTTTTGCCCAGAGGAACATCCTCTGTGTTTGGAATCTGTTGTCTGTGAGAGTAGCTGGTATGCTAATCTCTCCCAGAGGGTTTTCTTTTATCTTTCTTTTCTTTAATTAAAAGCCTTTTTTTATACCTGATTGATTTTTCCTTGTTTTTTAGATCCAAGGGGGTTGGATCTGGATCCACCAGGAGTTGGTAGGAGAAAGAAGCGGGGATGGTTAATTTCTCCTTGTTTTAAGATCCAAGGCGTTTGGATCTGTGTTCACCAGGAAATTGGTGAAGTCTCTCAAGGCTACCCAGGGAAGGGAATTCGTGCTTGAGAGTGGTGGCAACCAGACCAGATCTAAGCTGTTAATTGAGCTTACAGCTTCTCATGCAGGTCCTCCACATCTGTACACTAAAGTTCAGAGTGGGGAAGGAACCTT
>NW_020678465.1:0-10895 GCF_002925995.2 Terrapene triunguis | reverse complement strand
GGGCGGGCCGGGGGTGGTCGGCCGGGGCCGGCACCCCAGGGCCCGAGCCGACCCAGGCTGGAGCCGCCGGGGGGGGGCCAGCCTGGGCCGCGCCTCCTCCCCCCACACTCCCCCTTACCTGCTTCAGGCTTCCCGCGAATTAAATGTTCGCGGGAAGCAGGGGAGGGGGCGGAGACTTTGGGAGTGGGCGGAGTTGGGGCAGGGGCGTGGGCGGGGCTGGGGGCCCATGGAGTGTCCTCCATTTGGAGGCACAACATATGGTAACCCTAGCTGTACTGAATCTTTACCTGTAAGACCTCAGGATTTTAAAAGGACACATATTTTCCTTTTGACTGCTTAAAAACCAGGGAGGGATTTTTTTTAAAGGACACTTCCCCTCCCCCTCCCCCCCCCCCTTTTGCCTGAAGGCAGAGGAGTTAAGCTACAGCAAGGGAATTCACAAGCTGTTTTTTGTTTTTTCTAGCTCTCGGGCTAGGCTGCAGTAAGGGCATGAAGGTTAGCAAATATGACAGAAAGTGAGATCCAGAAAAAACTGGAATTAGCCAGATTGGAAGCTGAAGAGGAAAAGAAAGAACATGAAAGACAAATGGAATTCAAACAAATGGAGATTGATGCACAAGTGGCCAGAGAAAAAGCTGCTAAGGAGGAGAGGGAAAGAGAGAGGCAGCATGCTCAGGAGGAGAAGGAAAGAGAGAGGCAGCATGAACTGGTGGTGATGGAGTGGAGAAAATTGAACCCTTCAGCAGCTGGCTCCACTTCCCCAAAAATCCGTAAATGGGAGCGGCTATGTCCACAGTATGATGAATCCAGTGATATTGCTGAATATTTCATCACCTTTGAGAGACTGTGCACCCTCCATGCAATTCCTGAAGATCAAAAGATGACCACATTGGTAGCAAAATTGACTGGAAGAGCTCTGGACATATTCAACAAGATGCCTACTGAGGTTGCTTCTGACTATGGTAAATTTAAGGATTTGGTTTTGAAACAATTTCAAATTACACCTGAAACTTACAGAGTAAAATTTAGAGCCCTTAAGAGAGGGGCTGGACTAAGTAATATGGCTTACTTAAACCAGATGAAGGATCTGTTAGATAAATGGGTCAAGGAAGAGGTGTAACTAGCTTTGAAGGGATGTGTGATTTGGTTGTACAGGAGCAGTTCCTAACTATGACCAATGATGATGTAAAACAGTGTTTATGGGATAAAAAAATGGACTCAGCAGAAAGTCTTGCTTCTTATGCTGATCAATATGAGCAGTCCCAGACCATCAGAGAGGTGGGGCAAATCAGAACACAACAGGTGTAGGTAGCAGAGAGGAACAACCCTGGTCGCAGTTTGGGCAGATACCAGAAGGGACAGCCCGAGACCACACCATGCCACCAGGTGCCCAAGGCACCACCTACACCCCAAGGAAAACCCCAGACACCTTATCGTCCTATCACACCATTCTCCAGCAACCCACCTCACCCCAGTGACCAGTCAGCGGGGCAATGTTTTAAATGTAACGAGCTGGGGCATGTAAAGGCCAACTGCCCCAAGAACCCCAACAGATTGCAGTTCATTGCACCAGGGTCACAGCAAAGGTCCTCAGGCCCAGATGCCTCCCAGATATTCTCATAGCAAAGGGAAACTGTGAGTGCGGGCGGGAAGAAGGTTAGCGTGTGGAGGGACACTGGAGCACAGATGTCAGCTATCCACCAATCTTTAGTGGACCCCGAATTCATCAACCCAGAGGCCCACGTGATGATTCAACCCTTCAAGTCAAACTCTTTTGCCTTGCCTACAGCCAAGTTGCCTGTCCAGTACAATGGCTGGTCAGGAATGTGGACTTTTGCAGTCTATGATGATTATCCCATTCCCATGTGAAGCTAGCCAAGAGGGTGGGAATGGTCACCCACAGCCAGGCTAAGCAAGCCTTCACACCTAGCTCTGTTCCTGCTCCTTCTACAAGGGCCCAGTCTGTGTTACGAGCGACCCAGACTGAGGTGATGGAACCGGACCCCATGCCAATGTCTGCAACAGCAGTAGTGGATCCAGAACCAGAGACCCAGTCAGAACCAGTCCCAAAGCCGGAACAGGCGGAGCAACCAGCACCAGAACCATTGCCAGCACTGAATCCAGCGCTTGCAACCCCATCTACAACTCCAACGCCAGAGGGCACCACCGAGCCTGCACTGGCAGCAGCAGCTAAACCTGCACAAGAGCCTGAAACACAACCTAGTGCAGCAGCGGAAAGTGGTTCACAGACAATGGAAACAACCCCCTCGCCTACATCACTTCCAGAGGGACCAAGCCCAAGTCCACAATCCAGTGAGGAACTGCTGTCTCCAGCATCAAGGGAACAGTTCCAGGCAGAGCAGAAAGCAGATGAAAGCCTCCAAAAAGCTTGGATGGCGGCACGAAGCAACCCACCACCTCTGAGCTCTTCTAATCGATCTCCGTTTGTTGTAGAAAGAAGATTTTTATACAAGGAAACTTTTTCTGGTGGGCACCAGGAGGACTGGCATCCTCAAAGACAGTTGCTAGTTCCAACTAAGTACTGGGTAAAGCTCTTAAGCTTAGCCCACGATCATCCTAGTGGCCATGCTGGGGTGAACAGGACCAAAGACCATTTGGGGAGGTCATTCCACTGAGGGAGGGAATGGGCAAGGACATTTCTACCCATGTCCGGTCTTGTGAGGTGTGCCAAAGAGTGGGAAAACCCCAAGACCAGGTCAAAGCCCCTCTCCAGCCACTCCCCATTATAGAGGTTCCATTTCAGCGAGTAGCTGTAAATATTCTGGGTCCTTTCCCAAAAAAGACACCCAGAGGAAAGCAGTACATACTGACTTTCATGGATTTTGACACCCGATGGCCAGAAGCAGTAGCTCTAAGCAACACCAGGGCTAAAAGTGTGTGCTAGGCATTAACAGACATTTTTGCCAGGGTAGGTTGGCCCTCCAACATCCTTACGGGTTTGGGAACTAATTTCCTGGCAGGGACCATGAAAAGCCTTTGGGAAGCTCATGGGGTGAACCACTTGGTTACCACCCCTTACCACCATCAAACAAATGGGCTGGTGGAGAAGTTTAATGGAACTTTGAAGGCCATGATACGTAAATTCATAAATGAGCACTCCAATGATTGGGTCCTAGTGTTGCAGCAGTTGCTCTTTGCCTATAGGGCTGTACCACATCCCAATTTGGGCTTTTCACCATTTGAACTTGTGTATGGACATAAGGTTAAGGGGCCATTACAGTTGGTGAAGCAGCAATGGGAGGGGTTTATGCCTTCTCCAGGAACTAACATTCTGGACTTTGTAAACAACCTGCAAAACATCCTCAGAGACTCTTTAGCCCTTGCTAAAGAAAACCTAAAAGATGCTCAGGAAGAGCAAAAGGCCTGGTATGATGAACATGCCAGAGAGTGTTCCTTCGAAGTAGGGCACCAGGTCATGGTCTTGAAGGTGCTCCAGGCCCATAAGATGGAAGCGTCGTAGGAAGGGCCATTTACGGTCCAAGAGCACCTGGGAGCTGTTAACTATCTCATAGCGTCCCCAACCTCAAACCTAAAGCCTAAAATGTACCATGTTAATTCTCTAAAGCCCTTCTATTCCAGAGAGTTAAAGGTTCTTCAGTTTACAGCCCAGGGAGAAGTTGATGCTGAGTGGCCTGAAGGTGTCAACTATGAAGGAAAAAGTGATGGTGGCGTGGAAGAGGTGAACTTCTCCATGACCCTCGGACATATGCAGCGACAGCAGATCAAGGAGCTGTGCGCTAGCTTCACACCAATGTTCTCAGCCACCCCAGGATGGACCGAACAGGCATACCACTCTATTGACACAGGTAATGCTCGCCCAATTGGAGCCCAACCTTACCAGGTGGCTCCTCAAGCCAAAACTGCTATAAAACGGGAGATCCAGGATATGCTACAGATGGGTGTAATCCACCCCTCTGAAAGTTCATGGGCATCTCCAGTGGTTCTAGTTCCCAAACCAGATGGGGAAATACGCTTGTGTGGACTTCCGTAAGCTAAATGCTGTAACTTGCCCAGACAACTATCCAATGCCTCGCACAGATGAGCTATTGGAGAAACTGGGACATGCCCAGTTCATCTCTACCTTAGACTTAACCAAGGGGTACTGGCAAGTACCGCTAGATGAATCCGCCAAGGAAAGGTCAGCCTTCATCACCCATAAGGGGCTGTATGAATTTAATGGGCTCCCTTTCGGGCTGCAAAATGCACCCGCCACCTTCCAAAAACTTATAGATAGTCTCCTAGTGGGATTGTGAGAATCTGCAGTCGCCTACCTTGACGATGTGGCCATACTTTCTGATTCATGGGCAGAACACCTGGAGCATCTACAAAAAGTCTTTGAGTGCATAAGGGAGACAGGACTAACTGTTAAGGCTAAAAAGTGTCAAATAGGCCTAAATAGAGTGACGTACTTTGGACACCAGGTGGGTCAAGGAACTATCAACCCCTACAGGCCAAAGTGAATGCTATCCAAAAGTGGCCTGTCCCAAAGTCAAAGAAACAGGTCCAATCCTTCTTAGGCTTGGCCGGATATTACAGGCAATTTGTACCGCACTACAGCCAAATCGCTGCCCCACTGACAGACCTAACCAAAAAGAAACAGCCAAATGCAGTTCAGTGGACTGAAGAGTATCAGAAGGCCTTTAACCAGCTTAAAGCAATACTCATGTCTGACCCTGTGCTAAGGGTCCCAGACTTTGACAAACCTTTCCTAGTAACCACAGACGCATCCGAGCATGGTGTGGGAGCAGTTTTAATTCAGGAAGGACCAGATCAAGAATTCCATCCTGTCATGTTTCTCAGCAAAAAACTGTCTGAGAGGGAAAGCAACTGGTCAGTCACCGAAAAGGAATGTTACACCATTGTGTACTCTCTGAAAAAGCTGTTTGGGGGCGGCGTTTCCACCTGCAAACCGACCATGCTGCACTAAAGTGGCTTTATACCATCAAGGAAAATAACAAAAAACTTCTTTGGTGGAGTTTAGCTCTCCAAGGTTTTGATTTTGAAATACAACACATTTAAGGAGCTTCTAACAAAGTGCTGATGCACTCTCCTGTAAACATTTCCCAGAATCAACTGGTTAAAATTGTCCTTAAAATGTGGGAAATATTGTTAGTTTTTATATAATCAGTAGTATATATAGAGGTGCATGTGGCTTATTAACTCTGTTTTCTCCTAGAGCTCCAGGAAAATATCACAGCCAGTGTGAAACAGGCTGTCCAGTACCGTTTATGATTTGGGGGGGCGTGTCATAAACATACAGCTAAGGGTAGCATAAAATCCCTCCTGAGTAGCAGTACTGAATTGCTTTACTTGTAAGGGGTTAAGAAGCTCAAATAACCTGACCAAAAGGACCAATAAGGAAAGAAGATACTTTCAAATCTGGGTGGGGGGGGAGGAGTTTTGGTTGTACTCTTTTTGTTGTTCCCTCTCTGGATGGAGAGAGAGAGACCAGGCAGGAAAAACATCTCCTGAAAACATATCTCAAGTGATCCATCTGAGATTACAAAAATTTTAAGTAAGGGCAATACAAAAGGAAAATACGTTAGATTATCTTTTGTTTTAGCTTGTGAATTTTCCCTATGCTAAGAAGGAGTTTTATTCATGTTTTTTGTAACTTTGAAGCTGAGCCTAGAGAGGAATCCTCTGTGTTTTAAATCTTTTTATTACCCTGTAAAGTTACCTTCCATCCTGATTTTTGCATGTGTGATTCTTTTACCTTTTTAAAAAATAAAGTTCTTCCTTTAAGAATCTGATTGATTTTCAGTGTCCTAGAGACAAAGGGTCTGGTTGGTACTCACATTATTCTCAAGCCTCCCCAGGAAAGGGGGTGAAGGAGCTTGGGGGAATATTTTGGGGAACTAGGGACTCCAAGTGACCTGTTTCCTAAATTTTTGTCTAAATCACTTGGTGGTGACAGCAATACTGTCTAAGGACAAGGAAAGAATTTGTGCCTTGGGGAAGTTTTTAACCTAAGCTGGTAGAAAGAAGCTTACAGGGTCTTTCATGCGGGTCCCCACATCTGTACCCCAAAGTTCAGAGTGGGGAGGGAACCCTGACACCATTTGTACACAAAGTGATGAGTAAAGAACTGCAAATCCTGGCCAGTGTGCTAAATAAAGAAATCAGAAAAAATATACTCTCTAATCTCTTCAGTTATAGTAATGTTTGCTGTTACTTGTAACAATAGGCTCCATTTTCAGATGGAAGTGAGCTTACGTTGCTGTCCCTTATAGGCTATGTCTACATTCTGAGCTAGGGGTGTGAGTCCTCTGCTCATTGCGCCAGCTCTCACTGAGCAAGGACGAGTATAAATAACAGCGGAGCTGGGGTAGCATGAGTAGGGGCAGCAGCAGCATGGCTTAGCTGGGCTGAGTACGCACCCACTGCTACTTATACTCATGCTAGCTCAATGAGAGGATGTGTCCACGAGCAGGGGAATCACACTCCTAGCCTGTAGTGCAGACATAGCCTAAGTGTCACATTTATTCCATAATAAATGTGTTATGTACATTTAAAAAAAAATCAAATGTGATTAATTCTGTGACTCTCTGGGGCTCCAATTGATGACAGAGTGACTTTCTGGCTGTCAATAGCTGAGTGCTGCTGCTTTAGATAATATTATGGACTAACCCAGTGCTGAACTTCATCTGCAGAAGGAATTGTTGGCAGTGATTATAACTTGAATCGTAACAATCATAATACTTAGCTACCATTTTACAATTCTTAAACATTATACTGACAATTAATTAAACCTCACAACACCCCTGTGAGGCAGGTAGATGTATCAGGATACCTGTTTTAACACACAAAAAGTTTAAGGCCACAGTTTTCCAAAGTAGCGTCCGATTTTGGGAGCTCAATTTGAGACATCATGGACCTGGATTTTCACAGGCGCTGTGCAGGCCCCAGGCATCTCAAGCTGAACACTCAAAAAAGTAGGCGCTGAAGAAAATAAAGTTGAAAATTTTGCCCTAAGTGACCTTGCTGAGGCAAGTCAGCGATGCACCCAGGCTTAGAGTGCAGGAATTCCTGTCCCCAGCCCTATGTTCATTCCATTAGGCTGCACAGTTTGAACAACATTTCTGACCTTGCCAATAATTTGGCCTTTTGCAATTATTTTGGCCCTGCTGCCAAACTAATAAGTGCTCTTGTTGATAAAAGAACCCCCCATAGTGGTAACAATGCTGCTTTACTTGTCCCCACTCAAGTGATAAAGAAAGTATACAACGTGTCTCCCTCTGTCACACAAGAAGTCAGAGATCAAACTCAAAACTCAGGGATCGAAACAAGAATAAAGCTAAATCTCACAAGAAATGCTGATAAATAACAGGGAACGTTCATGCAATGCCCTCTGATTTATTTAAGGCGAGGCACTGAGAGAACAATCTTCTTATTCCTATGTTGTTATTATTTATGAAAACCACAGTTGCACCCAAAAACCCAAATCCAGATCAGGGCTCCACAGCCCAAGCCTTCATACAATCATATAGTATATGAAATTATGGTCCTTCCCCCATAGAGCTTACAATCTAAGGCATCAGTCCTCCAATTTTATCCACATGGGGAGAATCTGCCTGCATGGATCTAATTTCTGGAGTGGGGAGAGAAGTAGTGGAGGTTTTATAACATTCACATTTGAGAAGGATGGTGAAAGAACTAAGCATGAGGCTTCTGAAGCTAATTAATGAAGTCCTGATAGAATTAGTTTGTTGATTTGCTAGGGGGAAATGTAATGAAAAGTAGCATAATACAGTGTTTTATTAGCACAAAAGCTCCCTATAGTGATAATGTTTCTTTACTTCTTATGTAACTCAAATGCTATCGATAAAGAACTGAGCCTGGCTGCCTCCTGTGTACAATAGTTCATTCTTTTTTCAAACTGACAGTAATGCTGAGCCAATGTGTCAGACTGACAGCACTGAAGGGTCTAGTCCCAAATTCACAGAACAGGTACTGTGGATGAAGCCAACTTTCCCAAATAATCTATCCATTCTCTGTTATGAATAGGGCCCTACCAAATCCACGGCCATGAAAAACGCATCACGGACCATTAAATCTGGTCTCCCCCCATGTTAAATCTGGTCTTTTGTGTGCTTGTAACTTTATTGATATAATCTGGGACCATATAGAACATGGTTGCAACCAAGGTCCTGTAGTGGCACCAAATCTTGTATAAAGGGGGTCAAATGAGGTGTCTAAGACAAGGTTATGGTTTGCTGGTTATGATTATGCTGTCTATATGTGTGTAACAATTTTGTAGTTGAAGTTATGAATATTGGCTCTATACTATCTGTATTTCAAACTTATGCTATGCTTCTGGGAGACATCCCAGACAAGTTGGTGTTAGCTCTGCCTAGCCTGCTTGATGGCCCACTAAGGACCATCAGCTATACAATGGACCCATTGAGAGAAGGCAGATACGTCTTGTAACTCAGCAAACTATGCAGGAACTTGCCCATGTGACTCCAGACTTCATTTTGCTGTAATTTTCCACAGTAAGGACAAAGAGGTGTTCATACACCTGGAAAAGACTATAAAAGACTGATGCCTCTCCTCCATCTTGGCTTCAATTCTGCTTCATACCTCTGGAAGAACTTTGCTACAAACTGAAGCTCTGAACAAAGGACTGATGACCCATCCCAGCTGGGGATGTATTCCAGAGACCTGATTTTGAACCTGCAGTTTATTTCATCACTGCTACAAGCCTGAACCAAGAACTTTGCCATTACTGTATGTAATTGATTCCATTTAACCAATTCTAGCTCTCATCTATATCTTTTTCCTTTTATGAATAAACCTTTAGATTTTAGATTCTAAAGGATTGGCAACAGCGTGATTTGGGGGTAAGATCTGGTTTGTATATTGACCTGGGTCTGGGGCTTGATCCTTTGGGATCAGGAGAACCTTTTTTCCCCCCCCTTTTAATGGGGTATTGGTTTTCATAACCATTTGTCCCCATAACAAGTGGCACTGGTGGTGATACTGGGAAACTGGAGTGTCTAAGGGAATTGCTTGTGTGACTTGTGGTTAGCCAGTGGGGTGAGACCAAAGTCCTCTTTGTCTGGCTGGTTTGGTTTGCCTTAGAAGTGGAAAAACCCCAGCCTAGGGCTGTAACTGCCCTGTTTTAAGCGATTTGTCCTGAATTGGCACTCTCAGTTGGGTCCCGCCAGAACCGCATCGTTACAGTGCTTTTACCATATACTATACACATTTTACCGGGGAGACCAGTGTTTCTTAAATTGGGGGTCCTGATCCAAAAAGGAGTTGCAGGGGAGGGATTCAAGGTTATTTTAGGGGGGGGGGTCACAGTATTGCCATCCTTACTTCTGCGTTGCCTTCTGAGCTGGGCGACCGGAGAGTGGCGGCTGTGGGCTGGGCGCCCAGCTCTGAAGGCAGTGCCCCGCCAGCAGCAGCGCAGAAGTAAGGGTGGCAATACCATACCATGCCACCCTTACTTCTGCGCTGCTGCTATCAGAGTTAGGTGACTGAATAGTGGTGGCTGCTGACTGAGGGCCCAGCTCTGAAAGCAACAGCACAGAAGCAAGGGTGGCAATACCATATCACGCCATCCTTACTTCTGTGCTGCTGCTGGCGGCGGCGCTGCTGCCTTCAGATCTGGACTCCTGGCCAACAGCCGCCACTTTCCAAGTGCCCAGCTCTGAAGGCCACGTCGCTGCCAGCAGCAGCGCAGAAGTAAGGGTAGCAGTACCACAACACCCCTACAATAACCTTGTGCCCTCCCCCCGCACACACACAACTCCTTTTTGGGTCAGGACCCCTACAATTACAACACCATGAAATTTCAGATTTAAATAGCCAAAATCATAAAATTTATTATTTTTAAAATGCTATGACCATGAAATTGACCAAAATGGACCATGAATTTGGTAGGGCCCTAGTCCTGAAGTACTCATGTCTAGGGCTGAGTGGGCAGTTCAGTCTCCTTGCCTCCCGCTGACTCTGTGATAATGTCTGCAATTTGGAAAGACTGAAACCAACAACTGTGTAAAAGTCCCAAATTTCCAACATGGAGTGGGGAAAAAACCACTGTGTTGTAAGTTATGGGGACTATCTCCAGTGCTTAATTTGAGCCAGGGCTGAGCCCCAGACCTCTAGGTGTGGCAGTTCATAGCCCCAGCACCTCTAGGTTTGCTGCATCAGTTATGAATGTAAAAACATTGCTTGAGCCCCCGCACCTCTTTCATTACACATTAAGCACTGTCTATATTATCAGCCTTCTTTCCCCCAGGTTCCTGAATGGAGCCAAAGTCAGTCAGCACAGCTCCGCTAGGTTTATTTCATCATTCGTGTGGTTGTGTCAATGGGAATATGCACAGACCCCAAAACTGTTTACTAGTCAGAAGCACTTGTGAAGATAGCAGCAGGAACACATATATCATTTCCATCCCACACAAAAATGGTGGCAGAGCTGGAGGTGCTTTATTCTCAGTTACAGTATGATGAATTAAAAATAAAATGAAAAACAATCTTCACAATTCACTGGATGTTTCCCTAGAACAGATTAGGGTCTAAAATCCTTAACTGCTTCAGTTATTTTAAGTCAAAGCTTTTCCATTCAATACAATTGACAAGTGTCATTCTGATAAACCTCCTCTTTTTTTGTTTATATACTTATATATCTAGCCAAGTGATTTATTTAAATGTGGCCACCATATGCCAAGTTTCAAGGTACAGCAATTTTTCATTAAGAAACACACTACAGCTACAAAACCCATTAGTCTGAGTTTTTTATAATATAAATGCTGACAGAGACTTAACCTAAAGTTGATCAGTAGCATAGTTTAAAAAAACATGTTCCTTTTCTTCCATGGGAGACCTAGAGGTGTTTCATATAAAAGATGTAACTGAAACCT
>NW_020678464.1:0-11854 GCF_002925995.2 Terrapene triunguis | reverse complement strand
GGCTCTGTCTGGAAGGAACCTTGAGAAGCCATCACATCCAGTCCCCTACACCCGGGCAGGACCAAGTAAACCTAAGCCATCCCTGTTTTTTAAAAAAGGTTGGACAATCTCCAATTATGGAGATTCCACAACCTCCCTGCGAAGCCTGTTCCAGAGCTTAAATACCTTTATAGTTTGAAGGTTTCTAACCTAAACCTCCTTTGCTGCAGATTAAGACCATTACTTCTTATTCTACCTTCAGTGGACATGGAAAATAACTGATCACTGTCCGCTTTATAACAGCCCTTAACATAGTTGAAGACGGTTAATAGGTTCCCCCCTCTCAGCTGTCTTCTCTCAAGAATAAACTTGCTCAGTTTTTTTAACCTTTCCTCATAGGTCAGGTTTTCTAAACCTTTTATCATTTTTGTTGCCTTCCTCTGGACTCTCTCCAATTTGTCTACATCTTTCCTAACATGTGGCAACCAAAATTGGACACAGTACTCCAGCGGAAGCCTCATCAGTGATGAATACAGTAGAACAAATCCCTCCTGTGTCTTACATACAATATTTTTGTTAATACACCCCAGAATGATATTAGCATTTTTGCAACCTCATCACATTGTTGACTCATATTCAATTTGTGATCCACTATAATACCCAGATCCTTTTCAGCAGCACTATGACCTAGCCAGTTATTCCCCAGTTTCAGCTGTGCATTCGACTTTTCCTTCTTAAGTGAAGTACTTTGTACTTGTCTTTATTGAATTTCATCTTGTTGATTTCGGACCAATTTTCCAATTTATCATGGTTATTTTGAATTCTAATCCTGTCCTCCAAGTTGCCTGCAACCCTTCCCAGTGTGGTATCATCCACAAATGTTATAAGCATACGCTACTACATTATCATGATACACCCACTACTTGTCAATATGGAGTGGTAGTGGGAGGACGGAGATAAAGGAAGTGGTTTTGGGGCAACAGTTCAGATGTTGGGAAAAATCAAACCACTAACACTGTTATTTGGGATTGAGACTTATCTGCTAAGAGCAAAGTAGGCTCCCCTTTCTCCTGTCTGGTCAGAGATCAAGCGGACCCTCCATCTCTCTCCCACACCTTCCAAAGAGCAGGGCACGCTTAGAATCACAGTTCCCGGGACAGCCATTACTATCATTGCAAAGGGGCAAGGTTGTGGCCTCTGACCCTGCTCTCCTTTGCACCAACAAGCTCAGATGGGCCAGCAGAAGGTGGTGAACTCTCTACGGTATCATGCTTTCTTCTGAGCCCCAAGAAGAATTCTGGAGGAGTCAGCTGGAGTTCCTCTTCAGATTCTGGTTACACTGTGGCTCCTTAGAATCATAGAATCATAGAATATCAGAGTTGGAAGGGACCTCAGGAGGTCATCTAGTCCAACCCCCTGCTCAAAGCAGGACCAATTCCCAACTAAATCATCCCAGCCAGGGCTTTGTCAAGCCGGGCCTTAAAAACCTCCAAAGAAGGAGACTCCACCACCTCCCTAGGTAACGCATTCCAGTGCTTCACCACCCTCCTAGTGAAAAAGTTTTTCCTAATATCCAACCTAGACCTCCCGCACTGCAACTTGAGACCATTGCTCCGTGTTCTGTCATCTGCCACCACTGAGAACAGCCGAGCTCCATCCTCTTTGGAACCCCCCCTCAGGTAGTTGAAGGCTACTATCAAATCCCCCCTCATTCTTCTCTTCTGGAGACTAAACAATCCCAGTTCCCTCAGCCTCTCCTCATAAGTCATGTGCTCCAGACCCCTAATAATTTTTGTTGCCCTCCTCTGGACTCTTTCCAATTTTTCCACATCCTTCTTGTAGTGTGGGGCCCAAAACTGGACACAGTATTCCAGATGAGGCCTCACCAATGTCGAACAAAGGGGAACGATCACGTTCCTCGATCTGCTGGCAATGCCCCTACTTATACAGCCCAAAATGCCATTAGCCTTCTTGGCAACAAGAGCACACTCTTGACTCATATCCAGCTTCTCGTCCACTGTGACCCCTAGTTCCTTTTCTGCAGAACTGCTGCCTAGCCATTCAGTCCCTAGTCTGTAGCAGTGCATGGGATTCTTCCATCCTAAGTGCAGGACTCTGCACTTGTCCTTGTTGAACCTCATCAGATATCTTTTGGCCCAATCCTCTAATTTGTCTAGGTCCCTCTGTATCCGATCCCTACCCTCTAGTGTATCTACCACGCCTCCCAGTTTAGTGTCATCTGCAAACTTGCTGAGAGTGCAGTCCACACCATCCTCCAGATCATTAATAAAGATATTCAACAAAACCGGCCCCAGGACCGACCCTTGGGGCACTCCACTTGAAACCGGCTGCCAACTAGACATGGAGCCATTGATCACTACCCATTGAGCCCAACGATCTAGCCAGCTTTCTATCCACCTTACAGTCCATTCATCCAGCCCATACTTTAACTTGGCGGCAAGAATACTGTGGGAGACCGTATCAAAAGCTTTGCTAAAGTCAAGGAATAACACATCCACTGCTTTCCCCTCATCCACAGAGCCAGTTATCTCATCATAGAAGGCAATTAGGTTAGTCAGGCATGACTTGCCCTTGGTGAATCCATGCTGACTGTTCCTGATCACTTTCCTCTCCTCTAAGTGTTTCATAATTGATTCCATGAGGACCTGCTCCATGATTTTTCCAGGGACTGAGGTGAGGCTGACTGGCCTGTAGTTCCCCGGATCCTCCTTCTTCCCTTTTTTAAAGATGGGCACTACATTAGCCTTTTTCCAGTCATCCGGGACCTCCCCTGATCGCCATGAGTTTTCAAAAATAATGGCTAATGGCTCTGCAATCTCATCCGCCAACTCCTTTAGCACCCTCGGATGCAGCGCATCCGGCCCCATGGACTTGTGCACGTCCAGTTTTTCTAAATAGTCCCGAACCACTTCTTTCTCCACAGAGGGCTGGTCACACATTCAGGTTGTGGCTTAAAGTAATAATCCAGCCCAGAGCAAGAAATCTGCAAGTAAAGTTTAGGGTTGTTGCCTTTATGACAAAATGATTATACCTGTGACAGAGTATATAAACCCCACACTGGAACTGAAGGGGTTAAGGAGCAAGTCTGGCCACAGGAGACCTTGCCTAGCCACACCTGCAGAGGAAGCTGCACCTTGATGTGATGCTTAAAAGGGAGCTAGGCAGTGCAGAAGGGGCCTGACAGGGCAGGGAGAGAGACCTTCTCTAAGAACTCCTGGGGAAGGGTGCTGCAGAAACCTTCTTCCAGAGAGCAAGAACTTGCTTGCTGAGCCCATTGTTGGCTGAACTATTATCTTTTCCTTTACTACTGTGAGGCAAACTATAAGACTTTGGAAAGACAGTGTGTGGTATGAAGTGGCCCAGGGAGGAAGCTACACGGCTGGATGCAAGACATTGGTACCTCTTAGAGGGCTCTGGGCTAGAGCCTGGTGGAGTGGGAGGACTCTGGCTTCCCTACCAACCCCTCTCACTAAGAGGGGCATGAAAAATCTTGATTCTAAACTCTTTTCCTCCCTGCAGGAAGGAAGGGAAAAGGTAAAGACCCTTGGAAACCCCTAGCTTGGACTGGACACCCACATGAGTCAGTAGATGGACCCCATATCTTCCTTGGAACCCAATCATAGTGGGGGGAGATAAGACTGATTGGTGACCTGACTGGAGGGTATGGTCATCTTCCATCAAAAGACAGACCACTACAGGGCTTGATGATAGCCTAGGGGAAAGATTAGAGTCATGGCAAACAGAGGCCTAACCTCTTAACCAGTAGGCAATGCCACCAGCAAACACCGTCCATCACAACATCATGTTGTGCTTCATTGACTTTGTGTCATACTATTGTGCTTTGCCAAACCCAAAGAGATTTGGGGTCTGTTTTAAAAGAGAGTTTGCAGGATGGCAGATATCCTGACAACAGTCTGCCCAGAGACAAAGTGCAGAAAAATAGGCTGCATGAAGACTGAACCTCTCCTGGGGAAAATAACATTGTAGAAAAAACACTAAGACATACTGTTTAATTGTGCTTTTAGGAAGAGAAGTGAACACTAATTTATCAAACTGAAACTACAATCTAAGAACTTTTTTATACATAGTACAGCGAGAATATTTGGAAACTCTGACAGTGTGTATGTTATATGATACTTTGCTAAACTTACACTATGTAAATCATGTGTGCATGGATTGGTGTCATCTTTCATTTATATCTGATTTCTCATGCTAAAGATCTCCACAGTGTTTTAGAAACAAACAGATATATAAACTATACAGAAGGATCACATTATCCACCACCAAATGCCTCAAACATGCTGCAAATCTACCCTACACAACAATTTGTGGCCAAATACTACACCAAACTGAAAACACTGGGGGAATTCAAGAAAACAGATTGTATTGGCTTGAGTGGATCTTTCGCAAGGACAGCAGCATTAGCACTCTTATTTACTGGGAGGGGGGAATAAAAAGATCATAGATTCTTTAAATGTGCACATTAGTTTTATATGACCTTAGTTTTATATGTCCTCCAGAAACAGCACCTATAGCATTAATAAGCACCCTGAATACAATGCTGGAGTAATGGCTCAGTTATGACTATGAGGAATAAACACCAGCAACATGTCCTGAAGCACCCACCAACAAGTGCATTTTGATGGTCTCCCCATCCATATATGAATCCAGCTTGACTGTGTTTAGCTTACCAGAGCTGAAGGAATCATATCATAAGGTATTGTGGCTGTAGGCCAAGCAGGAATTTTTGACTTAGGTAGGCCCTGCAGGATAAGTCATTTAGGGTATGTGAGTCATTTTGAAAATGTACAGTAACTCCTCATTTAACGTTGTCCCACTTAACGTTGTTTCAATGTTACGTCCCTGCTCAATTAGGGAACATGCTTTTTTAAAGTTGTGCAATGCTCCCTTATAACGTCGTTTGGCTGCCTGCTTCTAAGATTCTGTGGAAGAGCAGCGACTTTACAAGGGAGCATTGCACAAGTTCCGCTTCTCCGCCTCCTCCCCCTCCCTCCCAGCGCTTCCCCCACCACCAAACAGCTGTTTGGTGGCACTTAGGACTTTCTGGGAGGGAGGGGCAGAAGCGGGGAAGTGCCGTGTCTCTGCTCCTCTCCCTCCCTGCCAGAAAGTCCTAAGCACCGCCAAACAGCTGTTTGCATCTGAAGAAGTGAGGTTCTTACCCACGAAAGCTTATGCTCCCAATACTTCTGTTGTCTTAAAGGTGCCACAGGACCCTCTGTTGCTTTTTACAGATTCAGACTAACACGGCTACCCCTCTGATACTTGACACCATGCAAGGCACTACATTTAGCCGTATGGAATGGAAATCTATCAACCTCATGAAGAAACTTGCACAAATACAGACAGATATCATCTTCCTTTCCAAATGCAAACGGATGGACATCATACCAAATGGACTGAAGGTGAAAAATCCATTGCTATCTACATACTGCACAGACCACAGTGAGAAATTATGACATACACTATCAAAGAAACTATATAATGCATGTTAGGTTACAAGTATTCCACAGATTTGGTTCTAGACTTTTTAAAAAAAATTCTTCTAAGTAACTGCTACTCTTGGGGACGTCATCTGCCATCTGATCGGTATAAGAAACCAGATATAACTGGGGAAGTACAGGAAATTTCTGCCTTTTATAGAGTAACAAATATATTTCAATTTTGTAGGGAACCCACATGCTACAGTAAAGGGTGCTCTAGAAAGGCATAAATACCAGACGCTCCCATTGACTTCAGCTCAGCTGCTTAGGTGCTTAACACTTTTAAAAATCAGGCCAAATATTTAGGTGTGTAAATATGGATTTAGGAGCCTAACTTGAAGTACCTACTCTTAAAAATATTTAATGTACCCCTGATCACCATAGTATCTGAGCTATTCTCACAACACCCCAGTGAAGTAGGGAAGTTCTGTTTTCTCCAGATGTTGAAGAGAGGCAGAGAGAACATAAGTAACTTGCCAAAGGTCACAGAGGAAGTCTATGATAGAGGAAGGAACTGAATCCAGGTCTTTTTATGCTCCAGCTAGCACCCTAACTATTGATCATCCTTCCGCTCCTTGCCTTGTCTATGAAAAAATAATACCAAAAACAGGTGACAATCTGTTTAATATACAATAGGTCATTGTTTGGTGGACCTTTTCTTGTACTTACAGGGGAATGGATTCAATCTCATAACAGGTGTTTATCTCCAACTACTGTACTATCATCCTTTCTGGTAAATCATACATAGGGAAAGTATTTGTGGTATGTGCTAATCAGGAGACTCCCTCTGTAAGGTCAAATATTTCAAATTACTTTGTAAAAGTAACCTGCTACAGCTGAATGCTGCATATCCTTCCAAGAATACCATCCCTGTACCCCACCAACTACAGTATAAAATCAAATTTCCCCAAACATTTACATGTGACAAATAATACTTTGATATTACCCAACTCTTTTCTAATGACAAAATCACAAGCTTGCAGGGTGAACAAAGCCACTGTCTGCCAGATCAGTACAGACCTTGACTGTCAGTGGGCTACCTTTTTAAGTCCACGGGACCTCCAGCTCCTGCAGCTAGACTAGAAGAACTCTATTAGCACTGTACTCCTGGCGCTAGTAGATTCCTAGTCAGTTTCACTCTGCAGGTGGCACTGATGGGAAAGCACTTGTTCTTAGAAGCCCAGCACTAATAGAATTCTGTTGCAGCTGCCAGCTGGTTCAAAGACAAACTTAAAAGAAGCAAAAAAGAGAGCTAAAAAAGAGAAATAAACAGAGGACAGTCATCAGAAAGTGAGTGAGGGGGAAACAAAGCAGAGGGTAGATGTAGAAATGAAAGACAGACTGACACAGAGGAAAAACAAATAGAGATGAGGAAAAAGACAAACTTGGAGAACAGTAAGTAGATACAAATAAGGAGAAAAACTATAAATGGTCAGGTGAGAGGTATACAGAAGAAGGGTGCAGGAGGAGAGAATGGTACTTGGACAAGAACTTTATTTTTCTTTACTTATTTTAGTACCCAACAAAATATTTATTCTGAAAATTATATCGGCTACCAAAGAGATATTGGAAAGCAACTAAATTTTCACTTTTGGCAGCCATTAGGCTCTCAAGTGCTGGTAACATTACACAGGAAATTCTTCTGTGTAAGGGAGGGAAGAAAAACAAGAATGGAGGAAGGAGAATAGGCCGGTGAAAAGATAAAATAAAATAAAAATCAGGGGAAGGGAAATTTGGAAGGATGAAGGGCAACCAGAACTTAAACATTTTCTATTCATTCCCAAATTCTGGACTCTAAAAAATTATGAAAAAGAGGAGAGGAGAAAAATATGGAGAGGAGGAAGTAGGGGACACCCCCCCCCAACAATCAATTGAAACCCTGATAAATAAACAAGCAGGATGGCTATGAATCTTTCACCTCTCTGGAATTCAAGTTCTTCATTGACTGTGAACAAAGGGGAAATAATGACATGAGCAATCCACACAAACTAGAGCCAAGTTTTTAACTCCAACATTCTGAATAGCTTAGTAAAAATGAACCAAAGCTACCATGCCCCCAACAGAAGTGTGATGATTCATTATGATTCATGCTGGAGCATAAAACAACAAACAAAACAAACAAGGATTAGGAAACTAAAGAGGAATAGTCTTTTAAAAGCCTCAAAATTATGGTGCAAGTTTTTTTGTTGACTTCAAGTATGCTGCCTTTTGACAGAAGTAGTTCCCCATTCATTATAGTTATACTCACGACTTCTCTAACATTTCCTTTTGGTTTGGCTTGTCTCTCCTGGCCACGTACAGAGATGTGGTGACATGCTGCTTAGAGCTGGGCCTAAGAACTTCAGCTGACAATTTAAATTGGATGCCAGCTCTGTTTCCTGTGCTGTTTGCTGTTAATTTATAAACCCTTCAATACTTCTGCATAATCAATAAAAATATAACAAATGAAAAGTTGGATGCCTCATGCCGAACTGACCTGATTATGAATTTGGTGCTATTAGCAGTGATCTTTCCATCATGCACAGTTTAAGTCTATTCTACTGGACACACACATATTTTCAGGCTTTTGTTTTGTTTTTTGTATCTTTGACAACCAAGGGTGAAATCCTGGCCCCAATGAAGACTCTGGAAATTTTGCCACTGATTTCAAAGATGACAGTATTTCACCCAAAGTCTTGACAACACCTATCTACCAAGCCACAGTTTTATTATTTTCTTCTCAATCCAGAATTTGTTCTGTACTTTGAAATAGTAGAACTATCCCATTCCCCAGCTCTGATCTCAAGCATCCATTTTGCTTTGGGATTTGTTTCCTTGCAGTTTCACTCTGTTTGAGCTTGCTAAAGGAGACTTCAGTTATAACAGCCCACAGTTACATTTTGATCTATTTTAACTGAGCATAAGAGAGAACCCAGGATGTTTCTTACAGACATATAGCTTTTTTTCTCTTCTCTTAACTTCCTGTACTGAGGGAACAGGGGTTATTTAGTCTGCAGAAGAGAAGAGTGAGGGAGAATTTGATAGCAGCCTTCAACTACCTGAAGGGGGGTTCCAAAGAGGATGGAGCTTGGCTGTTCTCAGTGGTGGTAGATGACAGAACAAGAAGCAATGGTCTCAAGTTGCAGTGGGGAAGGTCTAGGTTGGATATTAGTAAACACCATTTCACTAGGAGGGTGGTGAAGCACTGGAATGGTTACCTAGGGAGGTGGTGGAATCTCCATCCTTAGAGGTGTTTAAGGCCCAGCTTGACAAAGCCTTGGCTGGGATGATTTAGTTGGTGTTGGTCCTGCTTTGAGCAGGGGATTGGACTAAATGACCTCCTAATGTCTCTTCCAACCCTAATATTCTATGATTTCCCTGCGCCACTTTCTCCTATATACAAGCACTGCTTACAAAATGCATTCTATTTAAAGAAACTTTTTTACACTGTCCATGAATGTTACACTTCCAACAATTAATGGAACCTGAATATTACAGATGGATCCAAGCCTCAACATTTGGATCTGAAACTTCCTCAAAGTTTATAGGTGTTCAGAGCGAGGGTTTTTGGTTCAGCAAGTACAGAGACATGAGCCATCTTTGATTTTGGCTCTGGTTGCAAAACCAAACTGCTCCATAATTTGGAGATGGCATTGGAGTAGAGCTGGTCAGATGTGGGGAGAAAGAAAATCAGATAATGAATGATGAAAAATAATCAGGTGTCAATGTGAATAGCTCAGGGGAAGGCTTTGCTCAGTATGCAACAACAGTAAAAAAAGAAAACCACATATTAGAGTGCGTAAACAATGGGATGGAAAACGCTAAAAATGTAATCATGTCAATATATAAACTGATGAAATGCCAGAAAATACTGTGTCCAGTCCTGGTCCTCTGGGTAAAATTTTCACAAGTGCCTAAAACATCTAGGTGCTTTTGAAATGTTTACACTCTATCTCTAAAAGGAGTTCAATAGAGATGGTTCAGAGATGGACAATTATTAGGAGCATGGAAAGACTTCCATATGGAGAGAGAATGTAAAGAGTAGGCCTGTTTACTTTAGAGAGGTGAGGATCAATAAGGGGCATGATAGGGTTATACAGAACAATGAATTGAGGAGAGAAGGATAATCATGTGCACCTATTCACCCCTTCTAATAATCCAATAACAATAGGATAATCACTGAAAGTGAAAGGTAGTAAATTTAAAACTGACAAAAGGAGATGCTATTTTTTTACATAATGCAGCATTATCCTATCAAACTCATTCCCACAAGATATCATTGAGGCCAAGAGCACAGTAGGATTCACAAATGGATTAGACATTTCTATGGGTAATGGGAACATCCACAGTTACATAAGGAAAAGGAACACAAATAAATCCTTATGCTTTAGGGCATAAGCCTGACTCTAACTTAGAAGAGATAGGAAGAAACTCCCCCTTCATTGTCTACTAAGAGGTTTCTTGCACTTTTCGCTTGAGCTTTTGGCCCTAGTCACTGCCTGAGCAAAAAACACAGGATTAGGTGGATCACCGTTCTGACCCAGTATGCAAATTCCTCTATTCCTATGAATAAAGGCATGAAATTTGTTGAATAACGTATTTGATGAAAACTCAACCAACTACACATCTGAGCTTTGGATTCTGTTCCATTTCTACTGTTATTAATCATTATAAGTGTTAGCAGTTTGGATTTCCCCAGATCCTTTTCCCTGCTATAGGTTCCAAGTGTTATTAACAACAATGGTAGGTTTGGAAGAAGCACTTGAATTCAGGATTCTAATCACAAATAGAAGTGTAGGTGGCAGAGGTTTCATGTGAAACTCTGTCATTGTTCCAACTCCAGCTGATGATCCATAGGTGGAGGTAAGATTCAGAATATTTGGATGATTGTCTATATCATACTTGGCCTCTGAGCCTCTTGAGATTTGCAAATCACTATTTTTTGATCCTTCTATCTCTGTTACTCTAATAAACAGTAATAGGAGTGTTGCATAGCTAGTTGCCCATGTCATGCTGAAAATTCATCCCACAATTTACATTCAAGGTATTAAAAAGCCTTGAATTCCTTAGCAAGTGAGTGATTCCATGGTGATGAAATTGTGAAAAGCTGAGGTTCCGGGAATTTTGTAGTCAACCAAGTATCGTGCGTGTGTGTGAAATTGTAGGCAATTATATTTGATCACTGCTGCAGAAGTTTTTGCTGAACATATTCAAATTTGCTACAGAAATTGGCCTGAAGTATTACAAAATTCCAGGGGCCCTGATTAAAGCAAATTCTGTCTACAATCTGTAGCGCTGCAGAAAGAGTCTTGAGTCCAGTGAGAGTTGTGCATGATTAGGAAATGTCAAGCATCAGAACAACAAGCAACAACAACAAATTAAAGAAATAAAATGTCTCTGAAAATATTACTTTTGAATTCCAAAGCAATCCAAAAGGGAATAGCTAACAGGAGGGCAGAAAGGAAAAGAAAAGCATTAAAAATAAGCAGAACCCAATGTGACTAGCAGGCAAACTAGCACATTCAAAATCCAGACAGGTAGAAAACATCCAGGATCAAACCTTAATGATTTTGCAATGGTTGATAACCTGCCAAGCTCAACTGCAATCTGCCTGCAACAGGGTTCCCACCCTTTCCTAGCACAGCACAGACATGATAAGCTTTTGTCCAAACTCACTTCTTTTCCTTAGAGACAAATCTTGAGTAGTAAAGCCCTGGGGAAGAAGTGTATTTACAGACAGCTCAACCTAGACTGTAGCATGAACTTTGTCCCAGGTTAGTTATTCCCTGGGTTTATCCCTGCAGGAATTCCTGTTAATCACTCTGGCTCTTTCTTACCTACTTCTCTCTGTGAGTTGGAGGTCTCTTCCTTACCTTTTTAATCTCTCTGAGCTGGAGAAAATGAGACCTACTCTAGTCTAACTTCCAGGATAAATCAGCAAAATAGTTCTTCACTTCCACAAAGGCACCAAAAGCTTGACATTCACAGTACTCTTTCCATAGACCGTATCTGCCTGTATACTCTATGCACACACATTTATTGAAGAGGAGTTTCTTGTGGCACTGAGTAATTTCTATGCTGTAGCTTTGCCAATAAATCCAGAATCAGCCAAATTCTGGAATCTCAGTCACAGAGAACAGCGTACCTCTCACAGGATCATTCCAAGCAGAGTGGATAAAGTGTAGCAAAAGAACAGGGGATATGGGGAGCTTCTGGGTCCTCCTTCACATGAAGATGAAAAGGAGCGCAACATAGACTCTCCCAACAACTTAGAGTCTATGAAAGATATATGGGAAGGAAAGAGCCAGGGCCGGCTCTGGCTTTTTCGCCGCCCCAGGCGAAAAAGCCTCCGGCCGCCCCCCCCCCCCCCCCCC
>NW_020678463.1:0-9473 GCF_002925995.2 Terrapene triunguis | reverse complement strand
CAGTAGCCAATCAGTTGTTTTAATTGTCATATTTGAATTCAGCACATTAAAATACATAATAAATAGCACATTTTATCTCTGAAGCAGACAACTTCTCAAAAATTGTAGACCAGTGAATTAGTTTGGCAAGGCCTTCTATATCAAAGTTACACACATTTTTACACAATATCAGGCAAACCAGCTTGGATCTCTCACTATTCATGTCTCTGTACTAATTGTGCTCTGCATCATTTCACAAAAAAGTTATTTAACTGAGCTTGAAATTTGTCATTATACTGAGATTTTTAAAAATACCCTTCTAGAAAAACTTCCATTTGGCTTCCCAGTAAAGAAAAGGACTTTATATAGCTTGTTTGTTTGAACTTTGAGACCCATACAGTCCCTGAAATGACACTGCCTTGGTTAGTGTTGTGCCCCATTTCTCACAGTACTCATGATGGGTTGGATTGTCACAGCCCAGCTCAGCCACACAAGGGAGTAAATATTATCTTTTCCAAGTAGACCCCTGCTGATATGGG
The DNA here is from genome assembly GCF_002925995.2 of Terrapene triunguis. Classification (NCBI taxonomy): domain Eukaryota; kingdom Metazoa; phylum Chordata; order Testudines; family Emydidae; genus Terrapene; species Terrapene triunguis. The sequence continues at coordinate 8,955 of NW_020678463.1, read as the reverse complement.
GATGCCCCTTTAAAGGAAGGCCCCGGGACAGGTATGGACAGGGGAGTCCCTCCAGTGGAGGGAGAGGTGAGTGTCAGAGGTAGGGTTACCATATGTCCAGATTTTCCCAGACATGTCCGGCTTTTTGGTCCTCAAATCCCCGTCCAGGAGGAATTTCCAAAAAGCCGAACATGTCCGGGAAAATAGGGAGGCATGGTAAGGGGACTGCCTCCTCCCCGGGCTCCAACTTTCCTGGCTCCCGCTGCTTTCCACCACGGTGGGGGCCGAAGCAACTTCCCCAGCGCAGCAGCAGCCAGGGGGCGGGAGGGAGGAGGGGGAATGTGGGGTGCTCAGGGGAGGGGGCGGAGTTGGGGTGGGGAAGGGGCGGAGTTGGGGTGGGGGTGGGGTCCCGTGGAGTGTCCTCTTTTTGCACTATTGAAATATGGTAACCCTAACGTCCGGGGAAATACGGACGGATGGTAACTCTACCACAGGCTCAGTTCGGTGGCAAAGGTGCTCAGGCAGGTTTACTGTCAGCAAAGCACAGTACTAGTGCCCTGTCCAATGGGTCACAGGGACACTAACACGTGTGCCCATCACAAGGTAAAGGCTCAGTCAGGACACCGGGATACTGTCCCCTCAGCCAGTACAAAGATGCCCCTCACAGGACTTCTCCTTTTATATATTGATACAAAAAAGTTACGTATCACAATCCAGATGTTGTTAATTACCACCCTGCTCCTTGTACCCACTAGTTCGAACAAAACCTCCTCACCCATTCTCCTGTCATCCAATCTTTATCTTACAAGGGGCCAATGCGTTCTTGTACCCAGGGCCGTCCTTAGGATTTATGGGGCCTGACGCAGTATTATTAAACTGGTGCCCCTGTGCCCGACTTGCTCTTAGCAACACAAACAGAAGCTCACAGTATTGGAAAACTTGCCACGTGAACTTTATTAAAAACAGTTTCATTGTGCCACCTTCGCCCCTAACCCCTGCACTTCCCTCCCACCTGCGCCCCCAACTCCAGCCCTGCAGTGCCAGCGTACCCCGTCCCCGCCACACCGCCCCCAGCCCAGTACCCTGACCCTCTTATGCCCAACAACCCCCATGCCCAGTGGCCCCTCACCCAGAGATCTCCACCACAGATCCCTATGCCCAGCCATCTCCCCCACACAGCCCCCCACACTACCCAGTGCCCCTCTCACAGCCCCCCCAACTGCCCAGCCCCCCATATTCCTGAGGGAATTCAGCACCAAAAAATTAATTTCTGTGCACAATATTTTAAAATTCTGCAAAAATCTGCAAATTTTGTCAATAAATAAATGTGGAGGCTCCAGCATGGCAGTGGCAAGCAGAGATGGGAGCTCACCCTGCAGCCTTCCCCCTCCCCGGATAGGGACTTGGCAGTGAGATACCTCAGTGTGCAGGTCAAAAGGCCACAGGGAAGCCTTTTACATGAGGGCTGGGATGTCAGCCATGAGCCAAAATTCATTTCAATGACTGTCATAACTATAAAGGGAAGGGTAACAGCTCTCTGTGTACAGAGACTCCAAATCCTTTTACCTGTAAAGGGTTAAGAAGCTCGGGTAACCTGGCTGACACCTGACCCAAGGACCAATAAGGAGACAAGATACTTTCAAATCTTGGGGGGGGAAAGGCTTTTGTGTGTGCTCTTTGTTTTAAGGGGTGGTTCGCTCTGGGGACTGAGAGGGACCAGACATCAATCCAGGTTCTCCCCATCTTTCTAAACAAGTCTCTCCTATTTCAAACTAGTAAGTAAAAAGACAGCAAGGCGTCTTAGATTTACTTTGTTTTCTCAACTTGTAAATGTACCTTTTTACCAGAGTGTGTATCTTTGTTTGCTGTACTTTGAACCTAAGACAGAGGGGGGTCCTCTGAGCTCTTTAAGTTTGATTACCCTGTAAGCTATTTTCCATACTGATTTTACAGAGATGATTTTTACCTTTTTCTTTAATTAAAAGCCTTCTTTTTTAAGAACCAGATTAATTTCTCCTTGTTTTAAGATCCAAGGGGGTTTGGATCTGTATTCACCAGGAATTGGTGAAAGGAGGGTGGAGGAAGGAGGGGGGATGGTTAATTTCTCCTTGTTTTAAGATCCAAGGGGGTTTGGATCTGTGTTCACCAGGGAATTGGTGAAAGGTTTCTCAAGGCTTCCCAGGGAGGGAATTCTTGTGATGGTGGCAGCGGACCAAAGCTAAGCTGGTAGATAAGCTTAGAAGTTTTCATGCAGGCCCCTACATTTGAACCCTAAAGTTCAAAGTGGGGATCCAGCCTTGACAATGACAAAAAAGAACTAGCTGATACCAATGGCTGAGTCCAGCCCCCATCCAGGCCCTTGCCTGCCACCGCTCTGGGCCATCAACTCCCAAATGGCCTTTCCTACTCCCTAAAATAGAGCATTGCCCTCTCATCCTGACAAGTGAAGAGGTGCTTGGGATGTGCAGTTCAATAAGAAAAGGAATTAGATTCAGGCACCAGGCTTTTTTTCTGCCCTGATTTACACCCCTGGTTGCCACACAAGGCTCAGTGGGATTGTACTGGGTATAACTCAGTGCGCAGTTTCAACAATGCTTCAACAGGGGGGCTGGAGCCATAAGCAGCCAAGTCTCATTTGAACAGTGAAAAGCGACAAGGAGTCCTGTGGCACCTTATAGACTCACAGAAGTATTGGAGCATAAGCTATTCACCCACAAAAGCTTATGCTCCAATATGTCTGTGAGTCTATAAGGTGCCACAGGACTCTTTGTCGCTTTTTACAGATCCAGACTAACATGGCTACCCCTCTGATATTTGAACAGTGGCTCTTGTTTTGGATTATTTAAGGCAGTTTTAAATAGGGTTACCATATTCAAACATTTAAAAAAGAGGACACTCCACGGGGCCCCAGTCCTGCCCCCAGCCCCGCCCCAACTCCGCCCCTTCCCCGCCCCCGCCCAACTCTGTCCCTTCCCCACCCCCATTCCAACCCTTTCCCCAAAGTCCCTGCCCCAACTCTGCCCCCTCCTCTGAGCACCCCACATTCCCCCTCCTCCCTCCTGCTCTGATCTTGGTTGGGGGTTGCTAAGTGCTTCCCTGCTCCCCATTCGCCCTGCAGCCCCTGCACCCCCCCTCCTGCAGCCTCTGTGCCCCCTGCTCCCCACTGGCCCTGCAGCCTCTATGCCCCTGCCTGCCCTGCTCCTCCTCGCCCTGCAGCCCCTGCACCCCCCCGCCCCTGCAGCCTCTGCGCCCCCCACCTGCCCTGCCCCTGCACCCTCCTGCCCCTGCAGCCTCTATGCCCCTGCCTGCCCTGCTCCTCCTCTCCCTGCAGCCTCTGCACCCCCCCGCCTGCCCTGCTCCCCCGGCAGCCTCTGCCTGGCAGGGGCTTCGGATGCTCAGCGGCGACCGGGGCAGCGCGGGTCCCTGCAGCCCCGGCACATGCCGCACTTCCCTGCAGGAAGGAGGCTGCGGCGCGGGGTGACGGGGCCGCAGGAAGGGGCCCCCAGTGGCTGGGGAGTCCCCGCCCGCAAGGGAAGCCTGAGCCGTTGGCTGGGCCCGACCTCCCCGTGGTCCTGCGGGCTCGGCTGGGGTGCGCGGTCCGCCCGGCCTCCGGGGGCAGCAGCGTCCCCTTCGCCGCCTTCTGCGGCTGCGCCCCCCCCCCACCCGAGCTCGCTACAATGTAGCTGGGCGGCTGGGCTGCGCTGCGGACCCGGCGGGTCGTGCTGGGGCCGGGCGGACCCTGGCTTATGTGCCTCCCTATTTCCCCGGACATGTCCGGTTTTTTGGCAATTCCCCCCGGACGGGGATTTGAGTACCAAAAAGCCGGACATGTCCGGGGAAATCCGGACGTATGGTAACCCTAGTTTTAAAGGTCTTTCCCACGGGTGCTGCATTCTTGAAGGAACCTTTAAAATCCCACTCAGTTCTGTTTAGAACTCTCCCTCATTTAAGAGACAGCCCTGGAGATACTTGGATCCAGAAGAAAAAAATCATGTCTCTTTTCCCTAAATAAAAGTTTTCAGCTACTCCAGCCTTGTCAAGTGCGAGTCCATCTTCCTCCCCAGCGAAGAGGTCGCTCCCTCCCTTGCATTCTGCAGCCCTGATTGCTGCTTTTCTGCTCCAGGTACATCTCCCTCCTCCTTTTATTTTAGTGTCAGGTTCCTCCTGTTAAGTATCGGGGGTAGACGTGTTAGTCTGCAGCCACAAAAACAACAAGGAGTCCGGTGGCATCGTAAAGATGAACAGATTTATTTGGGCATAAGCTTTCATGGGTAAAAACCCACTTCTTCAGATACATCTGTTCCTCCTGTTGACACCTGAATATTGTGAATGGGCAGAAAAAGCAAACGCCACCTTTTATTTTCCTTTAACTTCCCCTCCTCCCCAGCCTGGTTGTGTGTGCACCCCTGAGAGGAAAAGGTGACGATCCAAAGGGGATCCTCTGGACCTTGGTGTCTGGGCTTAAACTTCAGAGAGGAGGGAGGTGGAGTGAAAAGGAGACTAGGAGAGAGATTGCAGGGAGTTGCCGGTGGGGCAGGGCGTGTGGGGAGAAGAGAGGAGAGGTGCAGGTATAATCCACACACCTTGTGGGTGTGGTGTTCTGTCCCATCTAGTGGCATTGTGCATCAGGTAAAATGAGTGTCTGAGACCACTTAGAGAGAGATAAAATGAGTCTCCTTCCCACAGTCTTAGCTAATATCCAGTTATCTTTTAGCTCATGCGGTAGAAGCTCATGCACTAAGCTCCAGAGGTCCCAGGTTTGATCCCGCCCACCGACGACCAGGGTCTGTCAGTGTTACACAGGTACAGTGTGGGGCTGCTCAGAACAGCTGCTCTCCCCCGGGGCCACCAGCCTGCTCCCCAGGAGGCCCTAGCATGTGCGCTGCTCGCTCACTGAGCCAGACAAAGAATTCCCTTCCCAGCCCCGTTCCTCCCCAGCTCCTCCCCCCCTCTTCCCAGCCTCCAGGTATCCCCCACGCTCTGTTCCAGCCTTGCCCGGCTCCCCCTGCTCACTTACATGCAAATTTTCGCTCCTGGCCCCGTGAGGCCCTGCCCGAGCCAGAGCCCTCAGGCCGGCTGAGGAGTGAGTGGGCAGAGGGGAGGGGCAAGGGCATCCGGTCGGGGAGAAGCCTGCTGGCCCAATGTGGGGGAGTGGCCAGAGAGGAGCCTGCGCCGCAGCCAGCGAGGGTGGTGCCCCAAATTTTCAGGTGCCCCACGCAGCCACATGTATTTATGCCTAAGGACGGCCTTGCCTCTGAGTATGTCCAGTATGTCCAGTGATTTGCTGTCACTTTGTGGGGGTGGGAGTGGGGTTGTCACAGTCTGAAATATTTTCAAAGTGGGGCCCACCCAAAAACAGTTGGAGACCCCTGCTCTAGAATGGGTTTACTGCCCTTTAAGACAGTAACATTTTCCATCTGGTTCCCTAGGCCGGAGTGTCTCAGCTCACCATCGTCCCAGAATCCCCCCTCCTATCTCATCTCAGTTTCAGGCAATAGGCCCTGAATTTAAACACCTGACAGACCCTAGCAACAGTTGGGGAAGTTACTGTCTTTGAGCTCCGCTGTAGCTCAACTCCCAGATCTGGGCTGGAGCAGAAAACCCTGAGGTAGGTTCTCCGGCCTGGGCCGGGCACAGAGTTGGCCGGAAAGCTTTTGATAGAACAGTTTTCTGTTGGAAAAGGCCATTTTGTCAAAATTAAAATGTTTTGGGGGGGAGTGTCGGTTTTGGTGGGGAAAAGTCTAAATGAATTAATTTGATGTTCTTATTCCCGGCGCTATTCCTGGCCTTCTGGCTGAGTCCCTTTCTGTGACTCAATTTCACCGTGTACAGTCGGGGTATTGATACTGACCTTTCTGAGGCACTTTGAGATCTACAGATGAAAAACACCAGCTAGAGGGGAAGGATGGCCCAGTGGTTGTTGGGCACTAGTCTGTGACTTCTTCTATGGGCTGTGACTAGTCTGTGACTTGTATGGGCTGGGGCAAGTTACTTTAGGCACCTAGCTTCCCTTGACATCTGTGATGTTGCCTGAGTCTGCAGAGAGCCTGAGCCAATTGCTCTGAAATCAACGGAAGTTAAGTGCTTAAAAGCCTTTGAATTTCCAGGCTGCAGTTTTCCCATCTGTAGAATGGGGGTAATAGCCCTGCCCTGTCCCGAGATGTGGTGGGAGGATAAAGACATTAATGAAGCCTGAAGCGCTTTGAGCTCTGCTGATGAAAAACACTGTGTAAGAGCTAGATATCATTTATTGTACTGGCTTTAATGTTGTTGGGCTAAGTCATGCTAGATGGGAGCTGATCCCCATGGCATTATCTTTACAAGTAATGGTAACTTGCAGCTTGGTCTGGAGTCATCTGAGCGGCTGATTCTCCTCCGGCTATGGCAGCGTGCAGCTGATCTTTATGATGGTTTTGTAATACTCCTGAGAGGCTGGCTTGAACTCGCTCACCAGCTTCTCGAGCTCCCGAATCTCCTCCTCCAGTTTGTCTCTCTCTATGGCGCCCAGGATTGCGCTGAGAATCAAGTCGATACTCACGCCCAGTAACACACCAGCTGCGCAACCGATCACGGAGGCACCGAGCTTGCCCATGATCTTGATAATTTGGCTCAGGATTGTGGTTGTCACCTCCGATAACGCCAGTTTGACGAAGATCCCCATGGCCACGGTCCCAGCGAGGCCGCTCACCCTCTCGGCCACCACCTTACACCAACTCTCACTTTCTCTCCTAACAGAAGCTTTAGAACTAGAGAGCCTGGCGCCGTCCGCTCGTTCGCCCTGCCAAGACAGCAGATGCGCCGCTGCAGGTGAGAGCTCCCTTTACCATCCCTTCTCTGATTCGTAGCCAGCGCGTGAGTGGCCACTGGGATCCCCCCAGCCTGGGCTGGCTGCCGAGGGCCGGGCCGGGATCCCCCCAGTCTGGGCTGGCTGCTGAGGGCCGGGACCCCTCCGGTGGTGCACAGCTCCGGTTCGCAGCACGGCTGTCTCAGGGCCCACGGCAGCTGCGAAGCGGGTAACACACTGATGTACTCAGCACCCCCTCTAGCCCAGCAGTGCCCCTGTGTACGTCACCACCGCTGGCCTCAGCCGGGCAGGGCAGTTACCCTGGGAAGGAGGAACCCCACAGCTGGGAATGAGGGACCGTGGGACAGCCAGGATTCTTTAATTGACTGCGCTCTTTAATTTTTTTAAAAAAAATCTATGTACAAGCAGAGCTGAGATTCCCAACTCTTCATCGACAGCGAGAGACATGCCTTGCCCCAGCTGAGATCAGGGCCCCGTTGTGCTAGGCGCTGCCCAGACACAGCGAGAGACAGTCCCTGTCCTGAATCACTCACAGTACAAAGAGAGAAGACAGACAAATGACAGATGACACTAAGCTGGGGGGGAGAGGTAGATACGCTGGAGGGTAGGGATAGGGTCCAGACTGACCTAGACAAATTAGAGGATTGGGTCAAAAGAAACCTGATGAGGTTCAACAAGGACAAGTGCAGAGTCCTGCACTTAGGACGGAAGAATCCCATGCACTGGTACAGACTAGGGACCGAGTGGCTAGGCAGCAGTTCTGCAGAAAAGGACCTAGGGGTTACAGTGGATGAGAAGCTGGATATGAGCCAAGAGTGTGCTCTTGTTGCCAAGAAGGCTAACGGCATTTTGGGCTGTATAATTCAGGGCCGCCCTGGGGGGGGCAAGTGGGGCAATTTGCCCCATGAGATTTTTCGGGGCCCCTGGAGTGCGGTCCTTCACTCGCTCCGGGGGCCCCAGAAAACTCTTGCAGGGCCCGGGCCCCCGGAGCTTCTTCCGCTCTGGGTCTTCGGTGGCACTTCGGCAGCGGGGGGTCCTTCCGCTCCAGGACCCGCCAAGAAATGCCCCGAAGACCCGCGGCGGGGGGTCCTTCCACCCCGGGACCTGCCGCCAAAGTGCCGGGTCTTCGGCGGCAATTCGGCAGTGGGGGCCCCCCGCCACCGAAGACCCCAGGCCCCGTGAATCCTCTGGGCGGCCCTGGTATAATTAGGAGCATTGCCAGCAGATCGAGGGACGTGATCATTCCCCTCTATTCAACGTTGGTGAGGCCTCATCTGCAGTACTGTGTCCAGTTTTGGGCCCCACACTACAAGAAGGATGTGGAAAAAGTGGAAAGAGTCCAGCGGAGGGCAACAAAAATGATTAGGGGGCTGGAGCACATGACTTATGAGGAGAGGCTGAGGGAACTGGGATTGTTTAGTCTGCAGAAGAGAAGAATGAGGGGGGATTTGATAGCTGCTTTCAACTACCTGAACGGGGGTTCCAAAGACGATGGATCTAGACTGTTCTCAGTGGTGGCAGATGACAGAACAAGGAGTAATGGTCTCAAGTTGCAGTGGGGGAGGTTTAGGTTGAATATTAGGAAAAACTTTTTCACTAGGAGGGTAGTGAAGCACTGGAATGGGTTACCTAGGGAGGTGATGGAACCTCCTTCCTTAGAGGTTTTTAAGGTCAGGCTTGACAAAGCCCTGGCTGGGATGATTTAGTTGGGAATTGGTCCTGCTTTGAGCAGGGGGTTGGACTAGATACCTCCTGAGGTCCTTTCCAACCCTGATATTCTATGATTCTATGATTCTATGAAAGGCCGGGCAGGTCAGCACTCAGCAGAGAAAGGAGGCGTTTCCCCAACATCCATATGACAGAACTGGCAAGAGAACCCGGCCGCTCTGACTCCCGGCCCAGTGCCGTAGCCACTGGACTCCTGGTTATAGTGGGGCCTGCTCCAGCTCCCTCCCTGGCTCTGAGCAGCCCCTCGCTGCCTAAGGTTAAGGAAAAATCATGAGAGCAGCTGAAAACCAGGAGATTTTTTAAAAAGAATCCAGGCAGGGCCGGGCCTAGTAGCTTCCTGGCATCTGGGCCTCCAGGGGCTGCCCTGCCCGGCATTTCTCCACGCTGACGGGGCCACAAGCCCAGGGAGCCAGGAGTTCCCCGTCCTCCTGAGACTCCGGGTG